>NC_049994.1:6069403-6070338 GCF_000003815.2 Branchiostoma floridae | reverse complement strand
CAAATCACTTTTTGCCTCTTGACCACGCGGTTTTACTATGATACTCAAGTGTTCAAAGTAACGCACATTTTGTTTGAAATTTCGGAAGTCCGATCGTAAGGGGTCGCTTTTTTGCGGTTACCGAAGGGTTCGCTTAGAGGTTAGCGGTTATCTCCCAGGTGAGCCTTCATTCGTATGTAGAAAAGTTACAAAGTAATTTTGGGTACTCAAATCACTTTTTACCTTTTGCCCACAGGTTTTACTTTGATATTCAAGTGTTGAAAGTAACGCACATTATGTTTGAAATTTCGGAAGTCCGATCGTAAGGGGTCGCTTTTTTGCAGTTACCGAAGGGTTCGCTTAGCGGTTAGCGGTTATCCCCCAGGTGAGCCTTCATTCGTATGTAGAAAAGTTACAAAGTAATTTTGGGTACTCAAATCACTTTTTACCTTTTGCCCACGGGTTTTACTATGATACTCAAGTGTTGAAAGTAACGCACATTTTGTTTGAAATTTCGGAAGTCCGATCGTAAGGGGTCGCTTTTTTGCGGTTACCGAAGGGTTCGCTTAGCGGTTAGCGGTTATCCCCGAGGTGAGCCTTCATTCGTATTTTCGGGTTTTACTATGATTTGCGTCTTATATTCACGGATTACTTCGCAATTCGAACCGGAACCTTAAGGCCTCGTACCGGACTTTTGTTGCCTCATTTACAATAGTGCTTAAATATGCAACTTTAATGGGCGAAAATCCAACAAAGAAACAGCTCTACTGGAGATGTTTTAATTTTTATTGAAAAAGCACTTATCCAGTACTCAATAAAAACAAATTCCCCAAAATCTGACCGGTGGATCGATTTTTATAACATCTATAACTGCACATAAATACTGTCCAGAAAGTGGTGCTTTTCCTTCAGTGACCCGCTGACCACATTACCCGAGACAAACAAACGTACACCTC
>NC_049994.1:6068403-6069270 GCF_000003815.2 Branchiostoma floridae | reverse complement strand
GGCCCCATTCATATTTCGGAACGAGGCTTTCAGTGCGGATTACAGATATCCGGTCAGATTTGAACTTTGACCCGAAACCTTGACCTGGCGTTTTCCTACGCGCCTGGAGCGAGCTTTGTGCGTATTCAAAGTGCGTTTCGAAGGTAGATATATTTATTACCTTTGCCAGAATGGCAAGGTTATGTTTTAGGCTTGTACGTCTGTCTGTCTGCCTGTCTTTCTGTCTGTATGTGAACAGCATCACTCGAAAAGCGCCTTTGATTGATCCTGATGATATTTGGTAGGTGGATATAGGGGTCGTAATCCCCATACTACTTCTCTTGCCCTCGCATGTTCTAAGTTTATGACCTTTGTGACCCTTTGTCCTGCTCAGACTTTTTTTGTCAATTTAACCCTCCTAAGCTGGTTGTTTAATCTGATCAGTAAAACGTGACCTATTCTGTGCTGCTGCTGCAGACTTCCAGATCAATGCGGTTTCCTGTTGTAAGAAATGCCACAAACCTGTATTTACTGGACCCACCTACAGGAATCATATATGTGCATCACGTATATATACGGGTTCATCAGGACAGCCTTGTAGATACCAGATCTATACATATATTACTGTATGTACATAGTACATATCATATTGTACATAGTATATATTGAAATATGTTCGTGTTTTGTTTTAGGGAAATATAGTCTTAACCAGCCACGACAACTCATTAGTGATGAGAGTACTTGTTTCTTACTTTATGACCAATGGCCATAATCTGCATGCTCAAATGAGGTGCTTTTAGCCATCTCTCTTAAAGCCAATGCGACTTAGGTCTAGACAATGCAGCGCAATAAAGACCAAGATTCCCCATATATAGCGCAAGAGATAAG
>NC_049994.1:6066646-6068303 GCF_000003815.2 Branchiostoma floridae | reverse complement strand
AGCTATTTGATGTAATCTATAGATACCTAACTGTCAAAAGGATTTGCAGTCATAGAAGGATTTGAAAGGGTTTACAGCTGTGTATTGACATACATCTTCCAGGTCCACAACTTAACCGCAGTTACAACTAAAAAATGGGAGATCAAATTCCAACCTAATTGCAGCTAGTGCGTCAATATGGAAGTAACAATCTTTCTTTCTATGACACATAATGTTTGTAAAGGATGTAATGTATCAATGCTATTGGAAAATTCGGAAACAATGTGGCGAGTCATGATGCCACTTCGCTAGAAGACTAAGTGTGTGGCATCCATGCGGTGAAGAGAGCTATATGCTGTGATTCCGATGGCAAAAATTAGCATGAGGCACTAGGCATATTAGCGTGAGGCACAAGACTGGAATTCCATAGGATGGGGCTTGATAAAACAGACTAGGATATCACATTGGATAAAATATGGTTGCATAACACGTAGCATAACAAGTTATAGCTCAACACATGATTTATGTTTGATGGAAGCAGGTTTATTGTAACTGCGCACATTGATGCGATGAGAAAATCGTTAGAGAATGGACTGGGGATGATCCTGGTTTTTGATGCAGAAAAACGTTAGGGGCTCAAGTCGCGCTTTTATGACACGTCACATCCATTATCTAAAACATAACTTGTCTTTCCTTCACACAGTAACTCGCAAAAAAAAACCGTCAGATAACCGTAAGCTAATCATACTGACTTACTTGATACTTGATAAGGTCTCTTCATCGTTGTGTCAAGTGGTCTGCATCAAGGCAACGTCTCTTGTGGACCATCCTGCGCCATTCCATGCAATTCTGGGCCGTCACTTCTACGTCTCTAAGATAATCATACGAACCCAGATTGTAATAGAATGTTACAACTTCCGCTGTCTATACGTGTTGCTCATCTTCTAAGGTTGTGCCCCTTTGTTAATAATGTCTATGGTTTATGGGAATTTCAAGATGGCGGCCCCCAGATAGGACGTGTCACGGTTGAGGTGCTCCTACCAATTTTATTTTTCCGCGCTACGCTTGAATAGAACGCAAACCGCTTCAGTTTCTGGGGGTCTACAACGTTTGTGTTGAACTGTCGAATGGGAAAGAGAACCAGACGTTCCAGAGGCTCGAGCAGCACGGAAGAAGGTAGTCCGAATCTGAAACGCTGCCCCCCACCCAAGACACCAAAGATGGCGGCAGGTACGGGTAGCGACGAGTTGCAGTCTCTTTCACCAGAGCTTCAGACGCTCGCGCATCTGATCCTCAAACAGACTCAAAAACAGCAGGAGACTCTACTAGGTCAGTTTCAGAATGTTGGGGAAAAACTGTCTGGCCAAATTCGCGCATTAGACAACAAGGTCGAAGGTTTGTCAGCCGACTTAACCAGTTTACGTGAGCGGGTGGGAGCCAACGAACACGCCGCGGAATTCCAGACGGAGGAAATTCAAGACCTACGCCGAGCGCTGGACGAGGAACGACGTGCGAGACTGAAGGCTGACTTGCTGGCAGAGCGTTACTCGAGGAAAGCCGACATAATCATTAGAGGTCTGCCATGCAACGAGAAGGAAGATTCACAACAGGTATTTGCTGTTTTTTTGTCGGAGAAACTTCATCTTGCGAACGCCCGCTTTCGCCGCGGTCCATCGCC
>NC_049994.1:6060983-6065281 GCF_000003815.2 Branchiostoma floridae | reverse complement strand
CTATTGATAGTTATAGATTTTGTATAGTCAATATTTATGCCCCTAATGAGGACTCCCCAGAGTTCTTTCTTAGTTTATCAGAAGAATTAGATAACTTCCCAGAGTGTAATGAAAACTTAATCATAACTGGAGACTTTAATACTGTACAAAATCCACAATTAGACAGACTTGGAACCAACAGATCTTACCACCCCAAAGCATATGAATCTATCTCTGAAATGAAAGGTAAACATGACTTACATGACATATGGCGTTTTAGAAATCCAAATAATATTAGATACACATGGAGGCGAAAAAATCAAGCAAGTAGAATTGATTACTTCTTAGTTAGTTTTTCATTGATTAACAGGATTTCCAAATGCGTTATTGCAGATTCTTTTAAATCGGACCATAAATTAATTGCCATGTCTCTTATAACTGCCGAGTTTCCTCGGGGAAAGGGGTTCTGGAAGTTTAATACTTCATTATTAGACGACACAATATTTTACCAGAAAACTATTGAAACCATGACTGAATTTTTCCAGATTAATAACGATACTGCTAACCCACATATTTTATGGGAAACCGCCAAATGTTTTTTCAGGGGTCACTGCATAAAATACTCAAGTTGGAAAAACAAACAATACTTATCTAAGGAAAAGCAGTTAACTGATGATATAAACAAACTTAACACCCAAATTGACAGTATGGTCTCCCCTCCAGATTCAATTCTCCAGGATTTAGATTGTAAACAAAAAGAACTAGAACTACTATATAAACAACGGTTAAATGGTATAATTATTAGGTCAAGAGCCAGATGGATGGAGTCTGGGGAGAGATGCTCAAAATATTTTTTAAATCTAATTCACAGAAATTACACCAGAAAGAATGTGCAGAAACTAAAAATATCAGATGACACTTTCACATGCAACCCTGAAGAAATTCTAAACAAGCAAAATGAATTTTATTCTGACTTGTATTCTTTTAATGACCCTCCATTGCCCCTGACCCCTGAGAATTCTCAACAATTTTTTCCTACAGAGTATAATAAAATATTGTCACCTGAACAACAGCTGGTCTGTGAGGGACTTATTACTGAAAAAGAACTATTAAATGCAATCAACAGTTTTTCAAATGGTAAATCTCCTGGTTTAGATGGTATCCCTGTTGAAGCCTATAGAAAGTTTTATTCTGTATTTAAAGTCCCCATGCTTAGATGTTTTAATTACTCTTTAGAACAAGGTTGTTTACCAAATACTCAGAGACAAGGAATTATTTCGCTACTTTTAAAACAAGGAAGTGATGGGAAAGATAAAGACCCCACTTTATTGGACAACTGGAGACCCCTTACTTTATTATGCTGTGACTATAGAATACTTTCCAAATGTTTAGCGTTAAGAGTTAGATCTGTTATTACCAAAATTATTCATGAGGATCAAACTGGGTTTATACATGGGAGGTTTATAGGTGATAATGTAAGACGTATTCTCGATACTATTGATTATTATGAACAGGAAGATAAACCTGGACTTATGTCAAATCCTTTTACTTTACATCGTGGTGTTAGACAGGGTTGTCCCCTCAGCCCATATCTTTTTGTTATTGCTGTAGAAATACTCTCTATTAAGATACGACATAATGAAAACTTAACCGGATTATCGGTTAATGGAAAGTCTACCAAAATTTCACAATATGCAGATGACTCAAATTTCCCCTTTGTTCCTAAGCTAGCCTCTTTTTATGCTCTTCTTGATGATTTAGATAACTTCTCACAAATCTCTGGACTTGATTTAAATGCTGAAAAATGCAAAATACTTAGAATTGGCTCTTTGAGAAACAGCAATTTCAAATTACCTACCCATCTACCTTTTCAATGGATAAATGGAGGTGTCAAATTGTTAGGTATTCATATACCCGAGGATATAGACACTATCGTTGACTTGAATTTCAAGCCTGTTTTGAATAAATTAGATAGACTTTTATATCCTTGGAAAGGGAAACAATTATCTTTATTTGGCAAAATAGTTGTAATTAACTCATTAATTGTCCCACAGTTCACCCACCTTTTTCAGGTTCTCCCGATGCCAGACAAACAGTTATTTATACAGTATGAGCGGAAAATTTTCTCTTTCATCTGGAAAGGAGGGCCTGAAAAAGTTGGCAGGAAAACTATTTATAACTCTATCGAAAATGGTGGTCTAAATCTCATTAACTTATATGCCTATGCACTTACAATAAAAGCTTCTTGGGTTCCCAAATTGTACTTTAATCAAGATTGGTTCAGTGCATGTATTTTAAGAATGCATCCAACATTTTCTTCGGATTTATTTCCTTTCTTTCAGCTTAAGTCTATACAGCACCTTAGATTAAGGTCTTTTCTAAGTGAAGTGTTAATGGCATGGTACACATACCAGTATAAGACCCCTACAGGCCCTGCTGATGTTAAACAACAATTATTGTTTATGAATGCCAATATCCTTATTAATAATTTACCTGTTGTATTTAATGCATTCATTAATAGAAAACTTGTATTTATAAATGATAGGTACAATTATCATGGCTGTACCTCTTTGACACCCCTATCCCTTGGAAACAGGCATACACATCTTTAAATTACTGCACCATTGACCCACCAACCAGAATTTTCCAATATAAAATTTTGCATAAGTTTTTACCCACAAAGAGGTTATTATATATCTGGAAATTAATTGATGACCCGTTATGCTCATTCTGTCACCTAGAAGAGGAGACTTACCTGCATGTTTTTTGGGAATGTCCTAACTTAATTGGCTTTTGGGACAGAATCATAACATGGTACTTTCAAAAAACAGGCCAAAACATTTATCTAAATGGCTTTATTGTTATTTTTGGAAACCTACTCCCTGGCACTCCCGTCATTCAAAATCTTATTATACTTCTAGCGAAAAAATTTATATACAGTAATAGAAAGTCCAAAAACTTGAATTTTGAATCGTTTCTTCGTTATGTTTATTTCTTTAATAAAGTTGAGTACTATATTGCAGTTAGCAAAGGAAAATTGGACAAACATCTGGGTAAATGGGGCACTTTATGTAATTGATCATTCTCTACATTTCTATTGAGTTGATAAGATCACTTCATATATCTCAGTTTGATATGATTATTTCATATATTTCTGTTTAATATGATTATGTCATATATTTCTTATTGTGATCATTCCATGTGTACGTGATTATTTCAAAAGTTTTCTTTTCATAGATTGTTTCATAATCTCTGCTGACATAATCTAATTTCATACGTTTTTGGTTATAATCATGTCATACGTTTCTGTTCAGTTAAGCTTTGTTTATTTTGATATGTAAATTGCAAAGTTTGTTAATATCATTTCATACATTTCTGTGCATATTATTATTTCATATGTTTCCACTGGGAAGGATTATCGTATAATCTCACTTCTTTGTTTGATATTCTATTCAAACATTCTTATTTTGTAATTGCTGGATGGTTTTCATACGTTTGTTTTGTTGAATAAAAAAAAAAATTAAAAAAAAAAAATAATGTCTATGGTTCTATTTTATTAATGAGGTTCAAACGTTGATTCAAAGAATAAAGCTTCTGCAACTGTTAACATATGGATTGTAGTTTTACATGAATAGATTGATACTCTAAAGAGGGCGTCTTTTCAACTAAAAATAAACTTGGATTATAGCAGTTAGTAGGGATATCATCAGGTTAATTTGACTCTTCAGACAATAACGATGTTACCTGGTTTGGATATGTCTTCTCGTCATTGCAGAGTGGACCGTGAAACAGCATCAAGATTGCTTCGCCAAGGGAGTGCATCCTATGGCAAAGACAAGAAAAGCGCCACCCAACGGTTAAAATTATCATGGCAGGAAAACCCGCATCCGTCATGGTCAAAACTAACTTGGATGGTATCACATCAAACAGGCCATACAAGATCGATGCACAAAGTCTGGAAGACTGGTATCATTCACCAAGTTGACTACTACATGTACGTCGAACTAGAGTCCCTTCTACAACTACGGTCATGGCTACATGTTTAAAATTAATGATGTCGTCATCCATAAAACTTACCTGCCGTGGCCTTGCTGACATTGTATTTCCATGTCCCGTAAACAGCAGTACAGAAGAGGTTGGTGCCCATCATAAGCTGTGGTGTTAGAAACTACTGCACGAGTCTCCCAACAAGACGATGTGTCAGCTCTGGCCCGTGGGTCTACCTGGACAAGCTCAGCCAGTGGTGACCAGAACTGCATGCAAAGAGACAGAATAATCTTTGTGTACTGTTCACAGCGTCACACCTGTCCCCGCGCGCC
>NC_049994.1:6052201-6059551 GCF_000003815.2 Branchiostoma floridae | reverse complement strand
ATTACATCTTTATGTACAAAATTCGTCTTTGATTCAACAGAAAAGAAAGGCATATAAAGAAATATTCTAATGAATAAAGACGCACTTACTCCCTGCAAATCAGAGTTGCTTGGAGTGTATTGACTCTCTCAAGAAAGATGCTAAAAATGCCCGCAAACATCCGGCCAGCACAGTATCACACTGTGTACGACTTGAATGACATGTTGCAATACCAACCAGTGTAGATAGGTGGCGCTGTGAGACCGCCTGTAAAGTCATGTCCAAACTTTGTAATGTTTACACATTTATTCCAGCCATGTAACTTTCCTCTTACGCTACTTGTTTGTTCTAATTGTGTTTCATCTACAAATGAAAAGAAGTTACGAATGTGTGCCTTGTATGATCAGGAAGGTGCAAATCGGGTTCTTGGTCCCTTAGCATAAGGGGCTTTTATCAAGATTGATAAAAGCTTCTTGCTTAGCAAGACAACTTTCCCAGCCAGAGAAGGCCAATTGCTTATTATGCTCTTTTGTTCTTCAATCAATCACAAACAATACTAAACCAACAGACTGTATACATCAGAACTGCACTGCTTCCCAATGTTGTGCTTTGTGGCTTGGGTGGTAAGGGTTTACGATTATGACTTACAATTGTATTTTGGCCCAGGTTCTAATTGTCTACAAGAGAATAAAGGGGTTGCATTTCATTTGCTAATCGACGTGCAGTCTGATAACAGTTATTAGACTGCACGTCGATCATTAAACAGAAGGTCACTAGTCACAAACATGCGACTAAAATATATGATGCACAAAGTAAAGGTGTTTGTCTTTTGAATCCAGCTTAACTTAGAAATGTACCAGAAATATTTTACATGACATTGTGCTGTTCTGGTTAGAGTCTGTTGGAGGCTCTGTCTGTTGTGTTTACTAGTATTGTCAAATAATATACTCCACGATCCAATAAAGCCATTCTAGCTTTGTGCAAATCACTTTCAAAGTAACATTTTCGTACTTCTAGCACTGTATAGTCAATCAATTCAAATTGTTACAAATGGTATCTGTATTAATATTGTATCACACAATCGATTGACATAGTAGTAGCAGTAGGCATCCGTCCATTCATTCATTCATTCCACACAATCGATTGACATAAATCAGCTAAAATAGATTACTCTGTGTAAAAGTATTAGAGAAAGGGCGTTTTACTATCCACAGCTAAACGTCAGTATTAGCGACGGAATGCCCGTGGATTTCACCCCTACATATTGATGAAATCCACAGCCAACCAAATGTCAATATTAGCGGCAGAATGTCCGTGGATTTCATCACTACATACTGATGAAGTCCACAACCAAATGTCAGTATTAGCGACAGAATGCCCGTGGATTTCATCACTACATACTGATGAAGTCCACAGCCAAATGTCAGTATTAGCGACGGAATGCCCGTGAATTTCATCACTACATACTGATGAAGTCCACAGCCAAATGTCAGTATTAGCGGCGGAATGCCCGTGGATTTCATCACTACATACTGATGAAGTCTACAGCCAAATGTCAGTATTAGCGACGGAATGCCCGTGGATTTCATCACTACATACTGATGAAGTCCACAGCCAAATGTCACTATTAGCGACGGATTGCCCGTGGATTTCATCACTGCATACTGATGAAGTCCACAACCAAATGTCAGTATTAGCGACAGAATGCCCGTGGATTTCATCACTACATACTGATGAAGTCCACAGCCAAATGTCAGTATTAGCGGCGGAATGCCCGTGGATTTCATCACTACATACTGATGAAGTCCACAGCCAAATGTCAGTATTAGCGACGGAATGCCCGTGGATTTCATCACTACATACTGATGAAGTCCACAGCTAAATGTTAGTATTAGCGGCGGAATGCCCGTGGATTTCATCACTACATATCGATGAAATCCACAGCTGTGGAGTTCATCATCCTTCTACCGATCCACGGTCCTTGGATATACCTCACTCAAAGAGAATGCCACCTGAGATGATGAAGCAGCCTTTTGTCTGATAATGGAACAAATCTGTAGAATCTGCTCACCTGGATCAGGAGGTAAAGGGAAAGAAGAGAGCAAGGACTCTAGAGCAAGGAATTTAGTCAATTAAGTTGAAACTGGTTGAGAACTTCATCATTAGATTTATTTTTCCTGGATTTAAATAGAGTTTGTCTAGTGATCTCTCTCCCTTTACACAACGCGCAATTGATATTCTTCAATTGTGTCTAATAATGGATTCAATCTGTTCAATCAGTAATGTATTAGAAAAATATTGCATATTCATTGTTATGAATAAAAGTACAACATTTTGTGAACTTGATGGTAAATAATTAAATTTATTGAAAAAGACTTCTTAAATTTTTTTCATTATTCAGTATCAGCTTACTACTCTCTATATGAAGTTAATGGTAGAATGGTGCACTTCATCTTAAGTAAATTAAGTGGCATTGTTATGAATAAAAGTACAACATTTTGTGAACTTGATGGTAAATAATTAAATTTATTGAAAAAGACTTGCGATTCATTTTTTTCATTATTCAGTATCAGCTTACTACTCTCTATATGAAGTTAATGGTAGAATGGTGCACTTCATCTTTAGTAAATTAAGTGGCTAATTATAGTAAATTAAATTAACAGAAACCGGATACTAGCTTTGGTCAAACATTTTTGTCGTGATAGTTTATTACCATTTGGTATTCTAGGAGCAGAGTTCTGTGCTTATAGTGGTATGCCAGATCCAACATACTGTCAGACCTGCCCAAGACAATCACCCGGGGTCAAAACCGGTCAATTTGGTCAGGTGGTCGGTTAGGAGAGTATCGACTCACAGCATGCCCGATGCATAGTTTAAATGGTTTCCTTTGTGTGTTAAATGGTAATCACACGCACGTGCATCCGCCGCCATCTTTTTTTCAACATAACATCGTCTGTTCCTATGTTGCATTTACATGGAAATGCAGTCAAGGTGTTCAGCAAAGTAAGTCTAGCGGCAGCTTAATTGCCTGAGTTTGAGTTTCTTGCCCTTTCACTATTTTGCTTACATCACAATACAAACCTCCTTATTCTGGTTTAAATATATAGTAGAGCAAAATATACAGGAATAGAATGCTACTTAGTGTACACATGGAATATAGAGTCTGACAGTGTTTTGACATTCACAAGATATTTTTCTGCCTGTAATTGTATGATATAATTGTAAACTTTTAGGAAGGACGGCACAGGTATCCACTTACATTACTAACAATGTGCATTGATTTTATACATAATTTTTCAAAGATAAATGACATTGTGGAGTTTAACCCTATTCAGACAGGGCTTTTCCAGCTTTTGAGGCCCAACCCTATAACTACTGTAACACTTTAACGCCACCAAATTTTCAGAAATTGATGTCTAAAGATTTTAGGAAATTTGACGCTATCATGGCATAATGTGACGTAATTATGACGTCATCAATTTGTCTACTGGCTGGAACCATCAAAACAGGTATTCCCAGAAAATTTCAAAGTATGCTACAAAAATGTAACAAGTGCAGATAACAGAATGATAAGGTTTGTTACGACTTGTGTTGCCAATAGCAACATCAATGACGTCAAAATGACGTAATGCATATCTAAGTTACCAGTTCGGCTCCGTCATCTTGAATTTTCAAAAATACATTTTTTCAGCAAATAATCCCAAACGACAATGAAAATAAATTGAAAACTTCCTTTAAACATTGTTCATATAAAATTTTACAAATTTTAATGATAATAAGCTAGTTATTCTTGATGTCTGTCAAGAAATTGGAGAATTTTCCAAACTCTGTGAAATTATTGCCAACTAAATTCTAGGAAAACTCATCATATTTGGTGGCTCTAGCCTAAGCCGTTCTGGCGTAATGCGACATTAAAGTTGGCGTAGGCCTCAACCCAGGCACCCCGCCACACACACCCGGTGCAGATAGAGTTAAAGCACAAAGATGACCTACCTCATCTTATCCTTCATGGTCAGCTGGAGATGCCGCTCATATGCCGATACGAGTATACAGCCCCCAACCCCAAAATACAGGGTGGTAAAAATATATATGCTTGGGTACTGTTTACTTATTTGACATCATTTACATATTTGACATGCACAGATATTTTCTTCATCAGAACATCAAGCAGATATAGAATATATTTCATTCGTCAAAGTCCTCCAATTAAAACCGAAAGAAACATTTTACTCAGATAAAACAGTTTTTCTACAGCTTTTCCAATCTTAGGATGTCTCAAATTTGTCACACTACTAGTACTAGTACTTGCAACCTACTACATTGTAATAAAAATTGTTGATGAGACCTCGAAAGTATAAGACTTTGCCCCCCCCCCCCCACCGACTTTCTTTTTTTACTATTTCTTGTTCTGGGCGTGTGATGGTTATGATTTTGAAGTGGTAGATAACTCTTGAAAGGGAGGGTTAGTCTGATAGCACCTTTTGTTGATTACGATTTCAAACTCTGAAAAAATAGTATATATAGTATAGTATGGTATACAGAGAACTTGAGTGAAAATTTACATCCTAATGTGGCTCTGAGTTTCATAATTTATGAGGAAACTTCCACTGCATTCAACGATAGGATTACGAAGCACAAATTGTAACTGGTAAGAGAAAAATATAAATATAGTTTTGCAAATGAAGACTTAATTTCCATAATTTATGATATAGAGTCAAATACTTTAATTTCATAGTTGTAAATAATGGGAGTTCCATTCTTCCTGCGTTTGGAAATAAAGTAAATGTGGACACTATTAGACATATATCATGCAAATGAGGACCAGGAAATGAAACAATAACCTTTTCTTTGATTCTAACATCATCATCATCATCATCGGTCGACGTGATCGCACATGTTCGCACGTGTTTACACAAGACGGGGTTATACCGCCCCTTACGGGGTGACATACCTTTCGCTGGATAATTACAAGCTTAAGACGGGGATGCGCCAGGGCTCCCGTCCAGGTGAATGATGTAAATCACCATGTGGCTGATACGAGACACAAGTTCGCCAGGCCTCCATCCGGGTGATTTGAAGTGAATCACCAACTCAACAGAAGGATTTGCACCAACGCACACCGCACCATCGCACGTGTGGGGGTTCTTTAACGTGCATGGGGTGTGGCTCTCCCCATACACGGGACCTCCATTTAACGTCCTATCCGAGGGACGGCCCTAGCTGAAGCTAGGTACTCATTTTCACCTGAGTAAAGTGAGGAAAGCCGTGTAAAGCTTAAAGTGCCTTTCCCAAGGGCACAAGATCGGTAACACGGCAGCCGGATTCGAACCCACAACCTCTCGGTTCCGAGGCGAACACACTACCACTATGCTACGCCGTCCCACTATATAACATATGTCTATACATTTCTTCACAATGATCAACGAATATGATTTATGGAAATGAGAGCTTATTTGCTGCATAGTCAATGAGAAAAGCTTATGATAAGTCACCCAAAAGGTTAACATCATTAGGCTATTTTTAGGTCTGAAGTTGTGGAACTCTAGTTGTTAGATTGTTTCTCACAAATGTAGGCATAGGCAGCGCCGCATCGGAAGTCGTTCCACTGCCCAGGGTGCATTTTCTTTCCAAATCTTGAAAATTTGTAGTTCTGTCAAAAAGAGGAAAACGCAAACATATTACATGAAGAGGACTGCATTTTCCGCAAAGGCACTCATTGAAACACCATCAAGGCAAAAAAACATTGCCGTTTTTATGCAAATTATGCATCATAGCAACTATAACTACTCTATAGTCCATTAATTATGTCAGTATCTCAATTTATTTGATGGTAATTATTGTTTCAAACTTAAGAAATGAATATCCTTGCACGAAATAATATTTAAGAATCTTACACGATTCAGACTTATTTATTTCAAGAGTCTAAATCCTAGATTGAAAGGTAACTCTATCACTACAACTGGATGAAAATCGTGACTTTACTCACTTGTGAGTTAGTGACTTTGACATGTTTAACCGGGATTATAAACTGATATTGATAAAGAATAGCGCAAACACTAAGAACTCGGTTATCGTACTCGAAAAATGAAAGAGGCACACACCTTGGAATACACGACGGCACAGTTCTCTCCCTTAAAATTCGAGTACCATTTATTGTTATTCGGCTCCCCCGGAACCCAGTTTTTGTAGAGTAAACGTGACCCATCTGTCCACTTCCACTGTCCAGACTTTTTATGTAGACCCATCCAGATGGCTGGAACCTTCCTCTTATCTGAAACGAAAATCCAAGAATCATAGTCTTAATAAGCTATTTGTAACCTCCGTCGACTCTTTAGTTACGGGTAGGGGTGGGTACAAAACCAGTTTTTCCTCTTGAACCGGTCCAGAAAAACCGAACCTGAAAAAAATTCGGCTGCTGGACCTATTCAAACAGACTATATGATCAGATATTGCGGCGCGGATCAACCAGAAGGCCCAGTTCCACGTTGGTTATGACGCCGTAACACAAAGATTCCGGCCAGGCCGGTGTGTATCCCCCTTCTGATTGGTCAGAATGAATCGACACCGGTGCTGGTAGTGGTGCGTACCTAAACTCAACTTCAGGTTCAGGTCCGGATTCAGGTCCAGCAGTTCAGGTTCAGGTCTGGACTTAAAGTCCGGACCTGAACCCATCATCGCATATCATGTGCATTTTTTTTAGGGGGAGGGGGGATGGTGCATATAAAATTGCATGTTAGCATGAATTGAAATGCAATGTGAAAAATATATGAAAATGATAGACAGCCAGTGTAAACACGAACTGTTTTTTTTTTTCTTTTTCCAGTGCAAATTTCACTGTCTATGAAAGATTTTAGACGGTTTAGAACAAAAAAAAGGGAATATAAGTGACAGATTGCTTTTTGCAAGTCCGGACTTGGCTCCGGACATTTAGGTCTTTCTTTGGACTTGGACCGAAACATTTTTAGGTCCAATTCCAAGTCCGGGCTTTCGGTACGCACCACTATAGGTGCTGGTGTCGATTCATTCTGACCAATCAGAAGGAGCGATACACACAAGAAAGTAAGGGATATGCAGGCATTGGCCAATATAAAGGATCAAAACAGTATGCCAGAGCAGAGGGAATACGTAACTGCAAGGGGAGAATGGCTGCTTCTGTTCAGATTGATAATGAGTTTCGTCGTTCTAGTAAGCCATAGACTGCAATGTTGTGAATATTTTCTGTAGAAATTTTGGTTTCAAAATGCAATCTGTTATCACCTCACAAATGTGTGTACCATAGAACAAATGTTACTTTTCAGAAATTCGACAAAGGCATTCACACGTATAGTACCAAGGGATCTATGCGTCATACACGAGTTGCAAGTTTGGGTA
>NC_049994.1:6049190-6052101 GCF_000003815.2 Branchiostoma floridae | reverse complement strand
TGGTGTCATAACGCCTGGTCCTTTGCTACAACCACCGAATAAAACCACCTCGTTCGCTCACTCGGTGGTTTTATTTAGCAAAGGACCAGGCGTTATGACACCATATACACCTCGGGGCGGTGAATTAACCCTTAATTCACACGTTTGGGGGGCTTACCTATTGAGGAAAGTAACAAGAGCGAAGTAGAGTCTGTAGTCATTTGTACCAAGTTTTACAATCAATCGTACAAAGTCAGTTAGCCCTGTAGGCTTTCAAAACGCCCGGAGTGGGAGTTGAATACTGCACAAAATAGATTTCTTTGTAGCAAAATGGACCATTGTTTTGAGCATCGTCCATTCACATATTTTCACATACTAAATCAGGTTCAGGTCAGGACCTGGACCTAATCTTCTGGACCCAAATCGAACCTGGACCTAAATTGTCTGTACCGGTACCCACCCCTAGTTATGGGGATGGGCGCTGTTGTCTTTGTTTGTTTTCCATCATTGCACATAAATGGCTAATTTTTAAAGCCATAGTGAATGTTGGCAATTGAATGCTAATACAAGGTCTAAGGAAAGACTATATGCTGGATAACACATGCTAACCATATTTTTAATACAGTGGAGTAATTGTCATTCTTTGAAGGGATGAATATATCACCGTGATGTTTCTCATTTCTAAAACAAAGTGATATGGCAATTTTTAACAAGAAAAAAGCAAAGATACTATCCGTGGTCCTGGCTTAGATCATTTTTTACTTGACCCAACTATTAAGAATCTTGTCCCTAGCATTCTTCTACGCAGAGACATCCAACGGCGCCAGCAAACTGCCTCTTGTCTGTACTCTGCTATCTTAACCGTCGCCATCAGTTCCTGTGGGCGTCGCCACAAACCAGCTGTCAGCCAATCAGAGAATATGCCTTTAGTTTTCTAAAGGGATCTCGCATATATAAGGGTAAGCTCATTAATATCATAAACAGGGCGGTCAGGAACTGATGGTGACGGTTGAGAGCAGAGTACAGACAAGAGACGGTTTGCTGGCGCCTTTGGATATCTCTGCGTAGGAGAATGGTCCCTAGTGGTCACTTGTTTACTATGACATTTTCGTATAGTACATGTTACCCACAGTTCGAGATGAGATTTTTGACAAAGTAGTTCTCGGCCTCGTCGTTGATAGAGATAAGCATAGCGCCGTGTTGCATGCATCGTGAGCTCGCTGCAAACCATTTGCGCCTGTCTGTCATCAGTTTGTAGCAGTGGTTGTTGTATTTCCTCCACTCTCTCGGACACTGCAGAGCTGTGATAATATTTGAAATTTTACAGAAGGTTGGACATATATCTTGCATTCACTAGCTCTATATGTTGGATAACCACAATGCTCGGTGGTAATTTTTATTAGGAATGAGTTTTCTTCACTAGATTGACAGTTGATCTGTACTAGCTAGTACTACTATAATGCAGAGCTTAACATCTGTCCATTACAATAATTGATAGTATCGAATTTGCTACAGACATACACAAGCTTTGATGATTCCTCTTCAAAATTCAAGTCACAAATTGTCGTGTCAGGTGACTTGACGGACACGCGACGTCAACAATTGTGTTGGAAAAGGACTGATGACCATGTCAAAATTCAACATGGCGGCGCCCATGGATGCCAACGAAACCAGAACAGGCTTCGCTATCGCGATCCTGTAATTATACGTCGTTATTGTTACTATCTTCGCCATGAAGGTTATGTTTTCCGCAGCATTCGTGTATGTTAGTGTGTGTGAATGCCGGGATAAACTATCTTCCTACTTGTTTTTTTGTTTGTTTGGTTCGTTTTGATGAGACCAAAAAAAATAAACTTTGGGTCCTACAGCGACCTTCTTTGATACTGCAGTGGAACTTCGTGTTATGTACATTTTATGGCCATGGGTTAAGTGTCCAACAGCTCTTGGGGGAGTAAATCGGGTAGCTGCTCTTTTTTTAAATTGCATGGGTCGATTTTGTTTTAAAAAGAGGTAAAGAGCTACAGTTGTCAATATAAGGTCTCCTAAGCTTGTAATGGTCTGAGGTATGTTTCTCACACAAGGAAAGTCGCTTGGGCACAATATAATGGATTACATTAGCCGGTAAACAAGGACCAAACCCGGCGTATTTTGTTTTGAAGCTCAAATCTATTGTGGATTCAGCGCAAGAAGGGCGGCGGTGAGTATTCTGTTAAATCTCACCTTAGGCTTTTCATAAAACTGCTACCTTTTTACAAGAATGTTTTAGATCCAGCGTTATAGTATGTGATAAGATTACTGGTAGAGGTTAGAGTTTGCAAAATTTAGCTAAGTGCTTTGGGCAAAAAAAGAACTGATAGATTATTTGTTACATACAATTTTCCACCGAAAATGCAAAATTTTTTAGCGAATAACTACACGAGAACGTTATAAAGAAAAAAAAAGTATTATTGTCATAAAATGCCATTGTCATGAAAAAGAGCACCATGAACAATAGCTAGCTATGGAAATTCATGATAAAATAAACACCATTCCAATTACTTACCAGTGGTTAACAGGAATTGGGTAGTTCCTGGTAAAGCATCGGCGGTCAAACTGCTGTCCATGACTATCAACTCGTCAAAAGCCGAATTGTTTTCTTCACAGAATGCCGTCTTCCATGGAGTACTGGATTTCAGGATCATCGTGCCATTTTGTTGTAGTTTTGAACCATAAGCCACCTAGATACAAGAGCACAGCGTTGAAATATATCTTCCATTCCACTTCCATTCCACTTCCATTCCACTTCCCTTCCACTTCCCTTCCACTTCCCTTCCACTTCCCTTCCACTTCCATTCCACTTCCATTCCACTTCCATTCGATTCCACTTCCATTCCACTTCCATTCCACTTCGATCCCATTGCAACCATAATACGTTTTGTGTGTTTTGTTGCCT
>NC_049994.1:6038405-6049090 GCF_000003815.2 Branchiostoma floridae | reverse complement strand
AGACTATACACTATACAGGCAATTCTTTAACGCGCAATTTTCCGATGGCTGGATGATTTATGGTTGTTCTGCCTTGACCTGGGTTGAAAAAAAAACACCTACCAACGTTTAGCCTAGCCAGCCACGTGCCACCTGGTAAGCAAGTGAGATTGAGCCAGCGTGGCTACTGTGGAGCATGGTACCCAGGCTAGCCGAAGCAAATAAGAATGAGCCGATCCGGATAAGAAAGTCAACCCCAGTGATTAACCGGGACGAGGGGGGGGGGGGGGGGGTACAGGCTTAGCCACGTTTGGGATTGTTTTCTCATCGCAAAAGCGCCACATACATAGGCTACATATAGCGGTGAGAAGCAGAACTCCAGTTAGAAGCTCTGACAAAGGTGTCTGAGAGACATCGAAACGTAAGCAATGTAAGTACCTGCTGGTTGTGTAAAAAGAATTCTCCTATATCAAATTAGAATGCTTAAGTACGTATGGCCACTCAGCCCCTGTAAACAAGACTTCCAGACTTACCCTCCCATCGGAAGTGACGAAGAAGTGAGTTGCCAGGATGCCAGCGATGACAACTGATGCTACGGCCAGAAGTCCACAACCCATTGCAAGCCAGCAGACTTTACTAGATTTCCACGCACTCCCTATTTCCACGACACGTTCTGAGATGAAAGAGGAGTAGAAAAATGCATTCTGAACAAACGTCTGTAATAACGGTAAATAACGGTTGCGCCGATCCGAAACATCGTTTTTCCCACCCCTCTGAGTCATAAACAAGAGTTCTGAGATCTCCACCATGAAATAGTCTGATGTATATGAGTTCACATTTACATAATCTATGCTTGGTTATGTACACATTTAGATAACTTCCAATGGTCACAATGTTGATTGTGCAATCATTTTCAATTTAGAAGAATTATAGCACTTTTACAGTAATTTTGAAAATAAGGGACGTATTTGCATAATTGATATCTGTTAATGTTCCACCAGCCACAAACTACATATATGACAGGTATTTGAGTCCTACAATGGCAAACACTACAAACATAGATTTCCCTCATTTATTATGCAAATTAAGTACACGTTTGCATAATTTGCACTTGATTTTGTACATCTCTGTCAAAACTATCTACATACCAAATATCATCTAAATTTGTCGTTCCCTTGTCCAGTTATTCTCCTTAGAAGATTTTGAGAAAAAACGCCCATGCACTTCCAGAACAACCTCCTAGCTATAGGGGACCCAAACAAACACCACCTATTCCTTACGTCACAAGCTATCCGCCACAAAAAAATCAAAACCATAGCACATCTAGGTCAAAAGATACATAAAACGGAATTTCTGCTGCAGTACCAAGGTCACATACCAGGGGGCCCAAAATAGACCTTGACCGTCGTCTTGCCAACACCTACATGCCAAATATCATTGTAATCTATGAGTTATGCTGACCACAAATATCCAAAACACAAACAAACAAACAAACAAACACACACACACACACACACACTCACACACACACACACACACACAGACAGACACATAGACACACACGTGAACACACACAATTATATCTCCATTTCTTCATGGAGATAATTGCATAACACTCAAAGCTCACCTACTCACTTGTATCACCATGTAACATACACAATTACTAAAAACAATCACTATAAAATGTTTACACAAGTATTTCCTTACCACTTTACACACTAGATTACTTTTACCCAATCATCTAGGCATATGCAATACTATATACTATAACATGTTTATATATTGTTGCATGGGCCATTCTCATTGACTTTTTTGACTAGGGTTTACTCCATAGGACTTTTTACAGGGGTGATTTATCCCCTTGGATTTTCTGTGCTAGGATTTCTTCCCTAGGACTTCTGTGCAGGGTTGTCATCCCTGGGTTTCTGTGCAGGGTTTTCCTTTTCTTGTTTCAATTTTACACATGTCACAAATGTGCATAGATACTACTCAAACATTCCCATCATCATCAACATTTCCATTTGCAACAAAATCAGAAGATTTAAGAATACAAAACGAGACATCTCAAATATACACAAATCAAATATAACCTAAAGAAACCACTATCTTAGCACTAACAAACTCACGAAAACACCCGAACTTGCAATGCTTAAGAATATAGCATTAGGCTTGCACAAACCTAAACATAAGAACATTTAACACAACATACAAACATCAAAAAGCTTATACACATACATCAAAAAGTTTTCATTCTGCTTAACTGTTTTTGTCGCCATGGCAACAGGCCAAGCAAGTTTGAGAGCCATTTTCCTCGATTTTTGCATCTAAAGAATGTGGATATTGGCAATATATTCTTCTTTTCTCCTATGTGTTATCGGTGAAATGCATGCTCGCAAATGGTGAAGGTATTGTTTTTCTTGCAGCGTAGTTTTTTTGTTTATTTATAGATACTCTGTCTGTCAATTCAATTTTATGAATTCATTTATTATGCTTTTCCATCACAGCTGCAGGTGTGTTCCTCTTCATGACCATCTTTTGAAGGCAAAATTATAACAGACTAATACAACAAATATTTATGCAAAAGCCAAAAGAAGAAATGAGGTTTTTTTTTTAATCGCCCAAATGAAATGTTTTCTTACACAACTTTTTATCAGATGTAGACCTTTGTTGTCGTTTGATGGCTGATTAATTGTCTCTCCAGGTATCTACTAGTAGTCTTTGTCGAGGAAGATAATGAAAAACCAATTCCTTTCTCAAAATTCTCAAACTAGAAACATACAATGTAGTTACAGTGTTTCTGTCAACAATGTGCTATGGAAATTATAAATAATATAGCTATAATAGTGAATTGCATCAAAACGGTGTAAATGTTGTATTCAATGCTGTAACGTACCTTTAGCCCTGTATGCAAAGCTGACTTTCTTAGGATCTTTGTACCCGTAAGCATCCTCTGGTTTGTCGTAGTCGTGTGAAGAAGACTTTTCCTCAAACGTCTTGTGTACTTCTTCAGGCACTTTGTACCGGTAAGCATCCTCTGGTTTGTCGTAGTCGTGTGAGGAAGGCTCCTTTTCATACGCGTTGTTTTCTTCCTCAGGCACTTTGTACCGGTAAGCATCCTCTGGTTTGTCGTAGTCGTGTGAAGAAGGCACCTCCTCACACGTCTTGTTTACTTCCTCAGGCACTTTGTACCGGTAAGCATCCTCTGGTTTGTCGTAGTCGTGTGAAGAAGGCACCTCCTCACACGTCTTGTTTACTTCCTCAGGCACTTTGTACTGGTAAGCATCCTCTGGTTTGTCGTAGTCGTGTGAAGAAGGCACCTCCTCACACGTCTTGTTTACTTCCTCAGGCACTTTGTACCGGTAAGCATCCTCTGGTTTGTCGTAGTCTTGGAAAGAAGATTGCTCCTCAAACTCGTTGTTTACTTCCTCAGGCACTTTGTACCGGTAGGCACCCTCTGGTTTGTCGTAGTCGTGTGAGGAAGGAAGACCCTTCCTCATACGCCTTGTTTATTTCCTCAGGCACTTTGTAGCCGTAACATTCCTCTGGGGTTTTGTAATAGTGAGAGCAATGATCTTCTTCGTACCCCTCGCTGACTTCTTCGGCCTTTTGGTACGCGTAGGTGTTTTCTGATTCATGTCCCGAACACACCATTACGTGATCTCCGACGTGAAGGTATCGAGGCCCGGCCGCGGCAGGTTGTTTGTCGGCGGTGGAACCGCAGGGGCATGCTTCGGTCTGTTCTCCGACAATGTTGTGTTCATATAGATGTTTCTCACGATCGGTATCCTTGTTTCGTATTTTGGGATCTTTCCCATCGATAGAACAGGACATCTCTTCTTTTACTTTATGGGTTTGTTTCCCGCGTGTTGGAGCGGGTGTGTATATGTTAGGCACTGAGGGTTGATGTGCTGAGCCGATCTTTGGGACGTCCACATCTTCCTCTTTAGCATCTTCCTCACGCAGCGCCCGCTGAAGCTTTGAGCTCGGTTTTGTCACACCCACATCTTTCTTTTTTGTGTGCTCTTGTTCCGGCAGCGGCGTTGTCTCTGTTGTCGCCATTCCTGTGTTGAAAAAAAGAAAAGCAGTAAATCAGACTTGCCCTTTGCGATAAGCTACGTACTTCTTTTGACGTCGTTGAATGCTATTTTACACAAGCCATATATTTACAAAAAAATATTTTAGATGTAAAAAATTGATTCCGCCATTCCGTATCGAATTGGCGTCATCTGGCATAAAAATTTTAGTGACTTTTGGAATGATGCTCAGTCAAAGGAATAGAGCAAGAAGTACATGTAACGTTAACTTGTATGAATGATCGAATTTTATTGCTAAACAATCGCACAAGGTACAATGCATGTGCATGCCGTGTAATTCACCAGTCGCTCCTACGGCTATATATAAGCTTTTGGTTTGCTCGGTCACTACAGTCTTCTCCCCCGCCTGCGTAACTGCACCACCCGGTAATATTAGCCTGAGATTAGCAGTACTGCAGCTTTGGGAGTGTTTTGGTGATTGTGTCAGAGATGAAAAAGGCTCAAAGAAAAATCAAAGGAAAGAAATCTAAGGAAAGGGAATCTAAAAACTAGAAATACCTCAGTTTGTCGACAGACGATGCTTGCACAGACGAACACCCCGAAATGTACGTGTGTTTTGCTGCTATAAACTTTCACAGCAAGGGCTTTGGAAAAGGTCTATATTGCCTTAAAAGCGCATGCGTATGAAATGAATGTGCACCCACGCCCATACTATGATATCACTCAAACTATTATCAAAGAAACCCGGCCAAAGGACTATACCCAAATAAGGAGCGGTTCAGCTAAATTCTGTGAATAAAGCTTTCAAAGTACCTTAATTTGGCTGGGAGGTGGTCGTTGAATATGCATGATACTTACGTGATTATACGTGTCAGGTTTGAACTGTAACGTAACTTTAAAAAAAACAGGCTGCCACGGGACCTAAACATACACTGCTAATAGTACTTCTTCCTTACATCTTTAGTACATCCGCAACAACAAAAATAAGATCATAGTTTACCAGGGCACAATGATACACAAATCAGAATCTCTACCGCAATTTCAAGGTTGGGGGTGGGGGATAGACACATCGCCCGCACACATGCCAAATGTCATCACAATCCAGTTCAGTTAGAGGTTCTTAATTTATGCTCATACGATAAGATTTCTCAACTCAAATTTCTCATTTCTATAGGAATTTGAAAACGTTACAACTGAGTTTTCAACATGAAAATACTGTTATTTGAATTCTATGCAAATGGTTCTCCTAGACTTGTTTGCAGGGTCAATCAATGCCTTAAATTCATATTCATTATGGCAGTATAGTGCTTTAATTCAAGAAGACCAGTTTGACGATACTACGGCACAAGTTTAATCTCTATCAGAGGAGAGTGATTTTTTCGATGTGATTTTAAATTTGCTGTGATTTTTTTTCAATATGTCTGTTTTAGGGTACGTGGCGACATTATGTTGACGTGTACACTCAACGCACATAGAACATCGGTAGGGTCAGTCTAACGTCAGCCAGCTGATGGTTAAAACATTATAAAAGTCCCAGCTATACTGTCGTTAATTTTCTTTTTCATATGTACTTAATTAAGCTAACAATGGTACTACTGTGGTACGTCTTTGGGTGGTGGGCTTGGCGCACTGATATGTTGATTAACTAAGTACATTTATTTATTTATTTGTATTTTGTTATGTGGAGCTGTTCAAATAAGTTGTTATAACTTGAGTACAGCGCCACATTGTCTTTGTCATGTGTTATTGAATTAAATAAATACATATTTTCTAAGATTAAAATAAAGCCAACCTAGTTAAAATCACTTGTAAATTGTTGTCTTGTCACTACGGCCCCACTGAATGAAGCACAATATCAACCTACGTGTAGCTTCTTTACCGCCCGTGGAACTGTACAATTCCAAGCGCAGTAGAGAAGCCGCATGCAGGTTAATATTTTAGGTCTCCCTTCTAACATCAAAGTTAACTCTCGAGAATTCATTAATTCTGTTTCGACTCCTAAGAAGCAAAATGAAATCCTGAGCCTCCATTCATCAAAATGTAACTTTTTGCATTTTACAGTTGTCTTTTCATGTCATTATTTTGTGTTTGGACGAGAAAACACATATTGCAGATGGTAGGTGAAAAACGCAAGACAAGCCTAACAGACCACACTACTTCATTTGTAGATATCACCTCGTTTACTTGTGTTTGAATTAATCTTTTTAGTTCTCTGTTTGCCTTTTGTGTCTGTCTGTTTCATTATCACCGTTGTTCTATTTGGTTTAAATATCTTAACATCACGTCTTGAAAATCAGCTACGATATCCAATTTCTTTAAGATAGTCTTACATTGAACATCACTGAAAAGTTTTTAAAAAGTAAGATGAATAAAGACAGTTACACGGAAACAAATAGACACGTCACCAACAACGTTGGGAATTTTATTTTCTCTGCACCATATTCTTCCACGACCAGAAGCGATTGCTTCTGATTGAGACTAAAGGCTACTTTCTCTTGGTCAACTTTGAATCTTCAAAGTCTTCATATGCCACGACTTTCGGCGCTTGACTCAGTTTTTTGGTAGGTCTGAAGACTCCGGGAGAGGGACCAGTTCATCCTCGGTGATCTTCCCGTCCCCTAGAAGAGAATCATCACATGTTAAACTTAGCTAGTATGCGCATCATGGTGCATGTGTCCAAATGACAAATAAGAGTAAATATATATATATATATATGTGTGTGTGTGTGTGTGTGTGTGTGTGTGTGTGTGTGTGTGTGTGTGTGTAATATGTTTCAGTTGTCGGTTTAGCACGTGTTCAATTATAGACTGCGCATGTGATTGTTGAGGCCAGGAACTTATCATGATTCTATCACTGAACAGATATACTAGTAAGACCGGAATAGATCAGCTCACATGCATTGGCAATATGTTATCAGAAACATCTTATGAAAAGGTAAATCATATGGGAAGGTCATGTTAAGAGAAACGCTTCACATAGACTACAGTGCAAGCTACAGACTTCACGTCTGTATCAAAGGGACAATCTTATCTACTCCTGTGGTGATGAGCGCGTTCATCCGGTCTCGTTTTTTGTCCAGACTGTGAATAGACAGAAAACGTAGTTCTCTTTGGAGTAATCGAGAGAACATACTCTGCGCAAAAAATAACATGATACATTTCAAGCTTAAGAATGCTAATTTAGTGCAAGAGTGTATCCTACGGATCAAAGTATTGTTTCCTACCATTGATATCGAAGCTTACGAAGGCTTGACGAACGGCTTCCTTGCTAGTTGCGGGCATAGCCAGCTGAGCTTCGGTCATCGTCACAACCTGATAAGTGTGAAAATAGAAAGTTAGCTGATAATGAATTAATGAAAGACCATTATTGTACACGTATTATAATAGCACAAATCATAGCCCAAAGGAGAACCTGGTAGCAAGAAGATAGGATCTGGCAGCACAAGAAGGAATATATATATATATATATATATATATATATATATATTATACATATCATGTATATAAGTGTGTGTGTGTGCGTGTTAAATGTATAATCAACTGCACCTTGTTGTTGTCAAGGTCGCAGATTTCGAACATATTCGGCACATCCATGAGCTGATGGAGCTTGCGATTGCAACAGGTGCCCATGCCTATAACAAGATACAACATAAGTGGTCACGTGCACAGGATTAGTCTTAGTACATGTAGTTAAAACATTGCATAAAGTAAATATTATACATACTTTTCTACTAATTGGTTTGATATCCAAGAGCTTTTCGACGTACCTTCTTGACCATCCTCATCTGAGGAAATTAAAAGTTTCTATGCTAGTCTACGTCATAGGATCCAATGCAGACATGTGGGGTACGAGTATCGTAAAAATGCATTGTCGTTTTTTTTCTGTAACTATTTTCAGTATCTGTAGCCGTGCGATAGACAATTAGACGAGCATTTCCGGTAATGATAAAACCGTAAAACATGACAACTCCCTCTAACTACAACACTAAAAAGAGAAACATTAATAGTTTGATATGGATATATGTTGTGGTAGTCTCTTCCTTAAATCACAATCCTTTAGTCATTTTCCTACGTTAATGCGTGCTTTACGTATTTGCAATCAGAATCGGTCGAATAAAACTGTTATTCTAAATATGATCATTAATTCAATATATATATATATATATATATATATATATATATATATATCACTGACAGATACAGCCGGAGGAACGATCCAACACTGCAGACAACAGGAACAGCATCAGCAGCCCCGCCACGAGTTTTCCACAGGTCGCCATAATTTACGTCACCAAAGTTTCTGCACAAAGTAACAGATGAATTAGATGTTTGTCCAGAGCCAAAATAATACCAGTGCCATTTGTTAACAATTTGTGATTTCTTTGTACCTTTAGAGAGTGAAAGGGAAAGTCTTGACTGATCTTTACATCAAACAATAAACTACTACGATACACCAATTACCCGTTCAAACCAAGACATCGTGAGCATCAAGGACAAAATACGCGATTTGAGAGAAGTCATTTTTGTCATTTTTGCACCTATGTTTAAACATGAGTCACAAAAAAAAGCTAAGAATCAAAGTAGAATGACTCACAGACTTAGGTTGAGTTGGAAGAATCGTCGAAGTCTCTGTCGTACCCAGTGAAGGTCTTGATGAGAACAATGAACGCTCGCTAACTGAGCAGAGGGATTTATATACACGCAGGGACAAGGATGTAACACTTACTGATATGGAACGTCCTTCCTGTGAACTTATAGCTCTCAAGTGCTATGTAAACCCGGAAATGTTGCGTAAAATTCTACAAATTAGGGTTCCCCGTATAGGGTAAAACGACACAAGTACAGGGTATGAAGCGACATTAAAGCAAAATGCCATATGGTAAGTTTAGTATTTTTCTCTTCACATATCAACTTTCCAGAAAGAACATTCAACGTTAAAACAGCCTGATAGCCATGAATATGGCTAGATGTATCATACGCGCGCGCATGCCAGTACTTATTCGATGGCAACTATGTGCTTAAGTTGAGCCTGTCGACCACGGCATGAGAAAACTTTTTTTTTCATTTCCAAAAAAATGCTTCAATACCCGTATCTTATAAGCCATAGAAATTTTCAATATTTTCTAATTCTGAAGAACGTGGTCAACAAACTACGATTGCTATAAAGGAATGTCCATATGATAAATTGAAATTCAACTGTCTTCACAAATACACGGCCATCTGGAAGGAAAGAACCTGTTTGATTTATTGGCAACTTTTAATGTATTTGTCATCTAAAAGGGCAAAGTGCCTGTTCCTTGTATGTACAAAGTACTCATCTGTAGGTATGATTGTTATGAAACAGGCTGTCAACGTATTGAGGTCCAACAAGCACAGCGGTCTCTATGTACATTGCATTACACTAAGAACATCACGGTGTCTACAAACTTGAAACTTGAGGAAACTTCCCACTGCCATATTCTGAAAAAGCAAAGAAACAGTCACTGGCATAGCTGCCGTTAGGAATGATTTACATGTCCGATCAATATAGTACTAATCTATTTTGGATATTTCTTATGTTTGAAATACATGAAATAAACACAGCCGGATGTTGTCACATTCAAGATTTTGCATCATTGATGCTCTGTAAGTAATCATATACCCTAGGGACATGGTAGCACACGATGCTTACTCAGCTCAATTACAGAAATTGATGATTCGTTCATTAAAGATTGAAAGGTAAACACGGTACTGTTGCACCGTCTACACATGAGGTGAGCACTCGACTCTCAAATATGCAATACAGGCACAATTTTTATATTTCAGCCATACCACAGGTATGGCGAAATATATTGTTATCTTCGCCAGCGAAGATTATAAGATTGCTTACTTGGGTCTGTATGTAGGTCAACAGCATATAAGTCGAGAAATTGTGGATGGAACTTTTTGATTTTTTGTAGGTGTGTAGCGGTTGTCGAAAGGCATGCCTAGTTTGAAAATGGTTTACCTGGCGTTTTCCTACGGTACAGCAGCGACCTTTGTATTTTTTCGAGGTTTGTTTCGAGAAGCATAACTCAAAATGCAGCTGGGCAATTTCTACGATATTTGGCAGGTGTGTAGCGGTTGTGTAAAGGATTGTCATGTTCGAGAATGGTTTAGCTAGCTTTTACCTATGGTGCTGTAGCTGGCTTTGTATGTAATTGCGTTTGTCTGTTAACACGATAACTCGAGATGTTCTACATGGATGCTAATGATATTTTGTTGATAGGTAGGGGACACAGAAAGGAAGGTCAAGTTCGATAATGGGCCTCCTAGCGACTTGTTTTGGTACTGCAAGTGAGCGTCAAAGCTTGCGCCTAAATTTTCCAGAAGTGCCATGTTCATGATTTTTAAGTGGTGGATAGCTGTTGGGACTAGGAGTAAATGGTGTAATTTTGGGCCCCCTAGCAGCTTGTTTGGAACTGCAGTGGGTCTTATAGTTTGTAACTTTTAAAAAGGATAACTGCAGAGGGGATTGATGGATATTCTTTGCTTTTGGTAGGTAGGTACTTAGGGTGATTATCAACATAATGAGATGCTAATTATGTAAATTGCGATCTACTTAATATAATTACTTTGGGATTCTTATCATGGAGAGAACCACATCCCTTACAAAAGTGGTGTGCAGTGCAACATGACACTGGCACCATTGTCA
>NC_049994.1:5987893-6038305 GCF_000003815.2 Branchiostoma floridae | reverse complement strand
TTTATCATTCAAGCCCTTCAGACAGAAGCAGAAGCCTGATCTCCTTTCCCTGACAAGGGCCAGTCACACCAAATTAACCCCCTGCCCTCAGTCTCCGGGTCTTAGCACAGACAAATCAAAGGTGGAGCAGAACTAATCGTCATGCCATGGCAGGGTGTTACACCCCTGCCCGTTTGAGGCATAAGACATGGTCACGTAAAAAAAGATTAAAACATCGCGGTGGGCCAAATCAGGCTGTCAAAGGTGCCAACGTAATCCTCATGAGTTGTTCGATCGCATACAGTACGCTTAATGATTCAAATACTATTTCGGGATGAGATTTGAAGAGTCAAAGTTGGCCTTCAAACTGGCTCTTTTTGCCTGATTTTGGCCTCGATTTCACACTGCATGGGGGTTTCCGTGCAACCGATTACGACAATATCATATACTTCCGGGTTGTACGAGTGCGGTCATAGAACGCGGGTGGTATCGTATCTTGTCTCGGTTTGTGCTAGGTTGTAGAGGAGGATCTAAGTAAGGCTTATGAATATACTAATACTTGGAGATTAGCAATTACTATGCCTGTCAATCAGCTATTTTGTCTTTGCGGGGCTATGAATGGGGGGATCTGAGTAGCCTGACGTGATAGCCAGGCCAGGTAGACTGTGTAAAATACCTCTGACTTAACTCGCGATTGCAAAACTTTACTTACTATTTTCATGAGATGGACACAAACATTCACCAAGGCGGGGCCGTAACAATCCTTACGTATGACCCTTAGGTAACCCTTAGATGACCTATTATCTAATATATAGGCCAGTCACTCAAAGTTTGTTTATTATTTCTTTTTTTTACGAAAAGACTGCAATGTACATTTTGTAGAGTGAAATCATACATAAAACTAAAGACCTAGCCTAACCTAGCCTAACTAAAGACCTTATATCCAGCTTTGCTATATTAACATCTCGTATTAAGCTGTATTTGGTGCTTATCCGGCCCATTATAGCCATAATTACATACATTAATCATTCAAAAACAACGACCTTCGATAAAGAATGTTTATTTGGCGAAGATGTGTGTTCGAGGAACTCTAGTATTCGTAATGTTTCTTTCTTTCTTTCTTTCTCCTGTCAAATCTTCAGAACACGGTATCTCCCTTGTTCCTCAACCGAATGACTTGAAATTTGGCACAAGGGTAGAGTGGGCCAATACCCTCGGACTTTTTTTCATTTTTTCGATATCTGTCTCTTAAATGATTTTATCAAGGTTTTATCAGCCATACCACAGGTATGGTGAAATATATTGTATTCGTAATGTTTCTTTCTTTCTTTCTTTCTTTCTCCTGTCAAATCTTCAGAACACGGTATCTCCGTTGTTCCTCAACCGAATGACTTGAAATTTGGCACAAGGGTAGAGTGGGCCAATACCCTCGGACTTTTTTTCATTTTTTCGATATCTGTCTCTTAAATGATTTTATCAAGGTTTTTTGGTCATCTTAAGACCAAAACTGTATATTTGGGCCGCCTGTACCCTGGTATTATAACCGAATGAGCTGAAATTTGGTACAGATGTGCCTTGATAAGTCCCCCATATAGATTCAATATCAGTTTTGGTGTACAGTATAACGAAATACTTATTTTTGCGATTTTTTGGTCATTTTTTTACCAAAAAAGGACACTTTTGGCTCCTGTACCTTGGTTTTAGAACCGGATGGCCTGCAATTTGGTATAGGAGTGCCCTAGATATATGCGCACATGGATTCAATAACACTTGAGGCATACGGTACAATAAAATGCTCAATTTTGCGATTATTTGGCCATTTTATGACCAAAAATTACACTTTTGGCTCTTGTGCTCTGGTTTTAAAACCAAATGACCTAAATTTTGGTAAAAGGGTGCACTAGATATTTATTCAAATGACACATGTATAATTTTTGTCATAGACTACGTCAAAATGATATATTTGGGGATTTTTTGTCATTTTCCAATAGCCAGAGGGGTCAATGACCTTAAGGTCGTTGACCCCAGCTGCAGATTGCACCTACTGGCATATATGTCTATTTAATCTAATTAGATAGGTAACCAATCACTTAGCCTGAATCTATATCCTAAAGAGAGAGGGTGGCAGCCAATCAGCGAGCCCGGTGTTATCTGGAAGAGTCCATTCTTACACTGAGGGGTTCATTTTTTTTTTTAAATTCATCATTGGACTGGTGAAGTCTTTCAGTGGATGCATTTTTGGACAGGTCTATTTTGAAATTTTACAGAATGTGTGCTGGAAGAGTCTATTCTCGCACGGAGGGGGGATTTTTCAAAATTCATATTTTGGACTTTGGTGACTTCTAGTTTGTCAAAGTCTTTCAGTAGGGTTATTTTTGGACTGGTCTAATTTGCAATTTTACATGGGTGTTCTGGAAGAGTCCATTCTTGCATAGAGGGGGCTTTTCTTAAAATCCATGTTTTGGACTTCAGTGATTATGTCAAAGTCCTATTTTAGCGGATGTATTTTTGGACTGCTCTACTTTACATGGAAGAGTCCATTTTTTGCCCACGGAAGGGGGATTTTTTCAAATTCAGTTTTGAACGGGTGATGATTCAAAATTCAATTTTAGTGGAAGTGTTTTTAGACTGGTCTATCATACCTTTTTATGCACTGGGACCTTTTTTGCTAAATTCAATTTTGGATTTGGTTTCTTATTCAAAAGGCCAAGGTTTCAGTGGGAGTATTTCTGGACTGGTCTATTGTGCAAATTCACATATGGTGCACTGGAGTCCATTCTTGAACGGGGGAATTTTGTAAGACCCATTTTTGGGTTAAACCGTCATTAGTAAAAGTGATTTTTCAAATGGGTGATTTTGAAATAGCCTATTGTTGCATGGGGAGGGAGATGGCTGAAATATGCTGTATTTGCTCTCAAGCAAATGTCGGCCTTTCTAGTCTCTTCTTACTTTTGCCAACAACTGCCACTCTTACAACGGCCCTTCAAGTTTCCGAAGAAATTCAAATTTCAAAAAACAGAGGTCCGATTTTCCTTACTTTTTTTTTAACCGATGGAATCAATAGAAAGTACACGCAGGTATTAGATATTTTATGTCAAGTTGGTTCTTTCCTTTTAACAACACCTATCAACTACCAACACCTATCAACTTAGAAAATATCATATAGATCAATACACAAGTTCTCGTGTGTATCCCCCCCCCCACCAACAAAACTTTTAGCTCCTGTAACTAAAACAACAGAAGCTAATTGACTCATTTGCATTAACTGTGTCTTAGCCTTGATATCCTTTGAAATCCAAATTGTCTTCAGCTTGACTTTGGCTTAGCTTTGTTTTCTTTGGAATCCAAATTGTTTTCAGTCTGAATTGTCTTACAACCTTTCCTATTGGACATCTGAAATTGTCTTCATTCATAGTTAGAGTATAAAAGACCTGTTTCTTCAAGATCTCTTCAGTGTCACTGACGAAGGATAGTGGATTCTATCCGAGACGTCTGACCGTTTCAAAACCATATCCAGTTGCTTGAGTAACTATTTTTGGCGTATCTTATTACCTGGATGTCTAACCTACATCGACGTAGCTCGTGTTATGCTGTTTACAAACACACCGACCCGATGAATGTTAAGTTTCTTGTCAAAATGCATAAATCCTGGAACTGGACGTGCATTAGAAGATGTCAAGACAGTAGCTGATAACAATGTAGTCTGGCAAGGAGCTATTTGGGCTGGCACATGGGCTGATTGCTTTATCAGCAAGATTATGTTTAAGAGTATATGAGGATAAAGAAATGTTTTCGACCGACCAAATGTATCATGCGCTCTCAACCATTGGCAATCCATAATTCCAAGAGAATAAGAGAAAATTGTGCCTGTATTACATATTTGAGAGTCGAGTGCTCACCTCATGTGTAGACGGTGCAACAGTACCGTGTTTACCTTTCAATCTTTAATGAACGAATCATCAATTTCTGTAATTGAGCTGAGTAAGCATCGTGTGCTACCATGTCCCTAGGGTATATGATTACTTACAGAGCATCAATGATGCAAAATCTTGAATGTGACAACATCCGGCTGTGTTTATTTCATGTATTTCAAACATAAGAAATATCCAAAATAGATTAGTACTATATTGATCGGACATGTAAATCATTCCTAACGGCAGCTATGCCAGTGACTGTTTCTTTGCTTTTTCAGAATATGGCAGTGGGAAGTTTCCTCAAGTTTCAAGTTTGTAGACACCGTGATGTTCTTAGTGTAATGCAATGTACATAGAGACCGCTGTGCTTGTTGGACCTCAATACGTTGACAGCCTGTTTCATAACAATCATACCTACAGATGAGTACTTTGTACATACAAGGAACAGGCACTTTGCCCTTTTAGATGACAAATACATTAAAAGTTGCCAATAAATCAAACAGGTTCTTTCCTTCCAGATGGCCGTGTATTTGTGAAGACAGTTGAATTTCAATTTATCATATGGACATTCCTTTATAGCAATCGTAGTTTGTTGACCACGTTCTTCAGAATTAGAAAATATTGAAAATTTCTATGGCTTATAAAATACGGGTATTGAAGCATTTTTTTGGAAATGAAAAAAAGTTTTCTCATGCCGTGGTCGACAGGCTCAACTTAAGCACATAGTTTCCATCGAATAAGTACCGACATGCGCGCGTGTATATACATCTAGCCATATTCATGGCTATCAGGCTGTTTTAACGTTGAATGTTCTTTCTGGAAAGTTGATATGTGAAGAGAAAAATACTAAACTTACCATATGGCATTTTGGTTTAATGTCCCTTCATACCCTGTACTTGTGTCGTTTTACCCTATACGGGGAACCCTAATTTGTAGAATTTTACGCAACATTTCCGGGTTTACATAGCACTTGAGAGCTATAAGTTCACAGGAAGGACGTTCCATATCAGTAAGTGTTACATCCTTGTCCCTGCGTGTATATAAATCCCTCTGCTCAGTTAGCGAGCGTTCATTGTTCTCATCAAGACCTTCACTGGGTACGACAGAGACTTCGACGATTCTTCCAACTCAACCTAAGTCTGTGAGTCATTCTACTTTGATTCTTAGCTTTTTTCTTTGACTCATGTTTAAACATAGGTGCAAAAATGACAAAAATGACTTCTCTCAAATCGCGTATTTTGTCCTCCTTGATTCTCACGATGTCTTGGTTTGAACGGGTAATCGGTGTATCGTAGTAGTTTATTGTTTGATGTAAAGAGCAGTCAAGACTTTTCGGATGCGGATTTCACTCTCTAAAGGTACAAAGAAATCACAAATTGTTAACAAATGGCACTGGTATTATTTTGGCTCTGGACAAACATCTAATTCATCTGTTACTTTGTGCAGAAACTTTGGTGACGTAAATTATGGCGACCTGTGGAAAACTCGTGGCGGGGCTGCTGATGCTGTTCCTGTTGTCTGCAGTGTTGGATCGTTCCTCCGGCTGTATCTGTCAGTGATATATATAATTATATTTATGCACATTCACCCACCCACAGACACTCATATATATATATATATATATATATATATATATATATATGACTTGTAGACGTTTATATACGTCTACACTGGATCCTATGACGTAGATTAGCATAGATACCTAATTTCCTCTGACGAGGATGGTCAAGGGTAGGTTGACAAGTTGTACACACACTTGGACATCCGAAAAAAGTAGAAAAGTATGATGTTTAACGAGTCACTTTTGAAATGTTAAAACTACAGGTACATAGGGTGCCTTCTTTTGACCCCTTGTGTTGTATGTTACCATAGGCTGGGAAAGCTGTTGCAATCGCAAGCTCCATCAGCTCATGGATGTGCAGAACATGTTCGAAATCTGCGACCTTGACAACAACAAGGTGCAGTTGCTTGCTAATTTTTGTACTATGTATCTATTCCTTCTTGTGCCCGAGGTATAACTTGCTTAGTGTGCTGTTATCAGCTGACCTATTTTCCCTCTGTTAGGTTGTGACGATGACCGAGGTGCAGCTGGCACTGCCCGCAACTGGCAAAGAAGCCGTTCGTCAAGCCTTCAATAGCTTCGACCTCAATGGTAGAAAGCATTTAAATAATTCCAACAGTAGGTTGATACGTAGGTCGCATGCTATAATCGGTATTCTTTAAATGTGTTTTAAAAAATAGTAACGTTACGCTTTCTGTCTATTTACAAACTGGACAGAAATTGACAGTATGGACATTCACTTCGATAAGAAAGAAAATATAGAGTTTGGACCGCCTCTTCAGGATCAGCGTTAAGACGTTCGATTGTGCTGTATGTTGTCTTTGTGAACTAGGGGTGGGTGCCGGTACAGGAAATTTAGGTACAGGCAGGTCCAGAGGATCAGGTCCAGGTCCGGACTTGAACCTTTTAATAATTGTTTGTGAAGACTTGAGAATGGTCGATATTAAAAATTTGGCTATGCATCCGACTCCCACTGGCAATTTGAAATCCTGTCATGTAAACTCCGAAGTTTGACTGCAGAAACTTAGTAGAAATGAACTCTATTTCGCTCTTGTTATTTTCTTGAACCGATATGCGCCAAAACGTGTAAACCCCTCCAATACAATTCAGTCATGATCATGTTCTACCAGGTCCAAAATCCAGCCCACTGACTTTTTTTAGGTCCGTTTTGTTCAGACCGAAATTAACACGAAAAAGCCGAATTTGTATCAGTACATCGTAGCCACCTCTAGTATGGAGCAGATTTTATGTCCTTCCCAGATGACTTACTTATATATAGATATAGATACAGATAGATAGATAAAGAGTGTGCCTGTTTCTTTTATTTGCACATGCACCATGATGCGCATACTAGCTAAGTTTAACATGTGACTGGTTCTCTTCTAGGGGACGGGAAGATCACCGAGGATGAATTGGTCCCTCTCCCCGAGTCTTCAGACCTTCCGAAAAACTGAGTCAAGCGCCGAAAGCTGTGGCCTATGAAGACTTTGAAGATTCAAAGTTAACCAAGAAAAAGTAGCCATTAGTCTCAATCAGAAGCAATTGCTTCTGGTCGTGGAAAAAATATAATGAGAGGCAAATAAAATTGTTCAGCTTGTTGGCGACATTCGTTTTCATGTGGTTGTCTTTATTTGTTGTGCCTTCATTAGAGACATAGCTTGCTCCTCTCCGGATTGATCCGCAAAAAATAAGACTATTGTAAACTAAATTATATGACGTATTAATGCCAGGAAATCAAATAGTGGTAGTCAAAATAAAAAACAGACCAATAGTAACAAAGAAAGAAACAAACAATCGTAGTCAGGCAACAGCAAGTAAATTTTAGGGATGACATGTTATGTAGAGTGCAAAAAATAATGAGATAGCGCTAGATACAAGAAGAGTTAAAAAAAGATGGCTATATTTTCAACCTAAACACCATAAACGTTGTGCATGCTTGCGTGCGTGCGCGTGTGTGTGTGTGTGTGTGTGTGTGTGTGTGTGTGTGTGTGTGTGCGCGTGCGTGCGTGACTGCGTGACTGCGTGCGTGTTCATTATCGTTCACCTTCCAATATGGGTGGTGTTGCTTCTTTATTTCATGTGTTCTATCTTTCAAGGGGTAGTATGTATTCTTACGGATATGTGATCGAGATGGTTCTTTTGTAAGGATGTGGTTGGCTCTGAAAAGGGCCGGGGTTTGCAGAAAAAAACGACGGTCAGATCTTCACTCTTTCTTAAAGGTGGGGTCACACCTGCGTATATTTTCAAGTGCACATGATTTCCGCATGAAATTTTGTCAATACGCGGCCGAATGCCCTACATTTGGAATTTTTTTGGAATAAATTAAATTGTACGTCGAGCCCATCTGGCGTTTGAATTACGACTTCAGCGTTTTCATTTCGCATGAGATGCGTATGATTGCATCTGAAATGCGCAACAGAATTTTCCGTACTGCGAATAGATTCGTATGGGGTACGTATGTTGGGCGTATTCCGGACGCACACAACGTCTACCGACCGCATGTCTGACGCACCTGGTGCTAACTGCATTCCAAACGCATTTCAGGTGTGTCAGAGGAACAGTTTCTGTTACATATACTTTTGTTTGAGAGCATTACCAATAGAGTATTTTTGTTAGAGGAACACTTTGTACTACGTATACTTTTGTTTACATGCAGTGCAAGTAGAACATTGACAAGTAAACAGTGAAGAGGTTTTTTTAATTCATTTACGAAGCAGTGACACTGTGCTTTTACAGTAATGTGGGCCATCATTTACCTTACGAAATTATGTGCACTGTTAATATTGTGTTTGTTTTCAATTTGTCTTTAATGATTTCCCCTATCATCTTAGTATTTCAACTACTATAAAAATCACACTCATACACACCACAAAACGTATTCAAGATCTTTATCAAACACGTCAATTAAACAATTATGAAACCTTTCGCCCTCTTTCAAAGTTGTAATAAGACTCTATATTGCACCTTTATATCATGTGGTTCTACACAAAAAAAAGTACTATTATCCGCAAATAAAAGTCAAATATCTGTTACACAAAATGGCACGTGTGTCACACAAATTGACCCAGTGCTTCAGCAGGTTCCTCTACATCTTTCCTTCCCTGGAGGCTCTGTTGGGACCAGTCTCATTCATGGTGTCCTGCAAGTTGTGACCATCTCTGCATGCCCCCGGTACAAATTCGTCGGTCCTGGCCTGGATCTGCCATCTTGATATAATTTTTTTTTTGTCTGGACTCAGATGCACCTTCTTATTTGTTCCAAATCTGGAGTGTGCGTCGATCACGCTATCAGTACGCGTAGTATGCGCAACCCGATCGCAGGACGCACGGTACTAAATCGTGATCTATGTGTGCATTCGTTATACTGTCGCTCATGGTGCGTTGTGTCTGCGCTGTAAGAACGCTATGTACTCGCAATACCGCGATATCCGCGTATTACTGCGTATAAAGCGCAAACATGTAGCGTGTTCGTAGCGCAATCGACCGACGTGGGACCACTGTATTGCGCATCCATAACGTTTTGGCCACCAAACTGCGTACGAATGATAGTTTTGTGCACGTCCAAAACTATCTGTCCAAAACTATCAGGCGAACTGGGCGTATATTTTCGTTTGCCTGCGTACGTGAAACTTTCTAAAAACGATTCAGATGCGTTTGAGGTGCGACTTGTGCGTGCGGCCGCGTATTGAAGAAATTAGTCAAAATGTCGAAAAATGTCAAAACGGAACTCATGCGGCTAGAAGATATACGCAAGTGTGACCCCACCTTTAGGCTTAGAAGCCTTCTTGGCGGGCGTGGTCTTCTTGGTGGTCTTTTTTGTCGGAGTCTTTTTGACGAGTTTCTTGGCAGCAGGTTTATTTAGAATGTTGGTTCTCAACATTATGTTGTAAAAAAAAGGGAATGCAATTTTGTAATCAGTCAGTTATATCCATGTCTCCTGTTATAACAGTTACATGTACCACATTGCACTACCACGGCTACCCTTAGATAGGCACCAGACCTGAACCTGGACAAATTGTCCGTGAAAACCTGTGAATCAGCATACGCAAAACTCAAAACAACGGTCCATTTCGCTACAAAGGAATCTGTTTGACAGAGTATCCGACTTCTTATGGCATTTTAAAATCCCATCCTCATGTAAACAACACTAATGCCTCTGTTAACTCAGACCACGTAAAGTAGAAACTTGGTAAATGACTATCAACTCTCAACTACTTTGCTCTTATAATTTTCTTGGGCCGGAAAGCCCAATAACACGCCTGTCGGTATAATTTGTTAATTTTCTAACAAGAGTCTGAAAACTCAAACCTGCTTGAAATATTTTGTTTTGTGATGGTGCGTATGGTGTGTTGTGGGGGTTGATATGGTTTGACGTTTGGCAAAATTATTCCATCATTGTTCTTAAGTTATATATCTACCTTTGGTAAACAGTGAGATCAAAAACTACACCTTTCTGGTGTCCTCACCATTTCATTTTTATTTCCTATTGTTACACCTGCACCTGGCCCATACATTGTATCTCAATGTGTATATAATGGTTCACACCATACAGAGGTGACAGCGATGGTCACAGTTGCTCTTTTTTGCTCCTTGGAAGATTTTGACCAGAATGCCCCAGCAGTTCTAGAGCAAGCTGCTAGAGGGCCCAAACATACAACACTTCTTCCTTACACCACAAGCTATGTGCCACCAAAAATCAAGACCATAGCATATCCATGTCAAAAGATACAAAAATCCAAGTTCTGTTGCAGTACCAAGGTCACACACCAGGGGATCCAAAATTGACTTTGACCTTCGTCTTCCAAACACCTACCCAAATACCAAATATCATTACAATCCATCAACAGGTTCTAAAGTTATGCTGACCACAAATATGTGGAAACACAAACAGACACACACACAGACACACCAAAAACTATACCTCCATTTTTCATGGAGGTAAATCACACGTTCTGTTCTGGAGATATAGCACTGGAAACGACCCTTCCACACACTCCCATGCTACTGAAAACTCAAAACACATGTTACAGCTGCTAGCTGTCCCCAAGGAGGTTGAGACAGAGGGAATGAGGCCAGATCACTCCATATCAGGAAAAGGGGTGTAAATATTTTTTTAAAAACGAACCACAAAACAACAGCAAACTTCTAATCTACTTAATAGCACAATAGGTCACACACTCTATCCCCATAGCAAAGGAAATCGCAATCCATCCAGAGGTTCTAGAGATATCGGTCCGGAATCACAAAGATCCCTACCAGAAACAGTACATGCTTTTTTCAAGCATGTAATCAGTCCTGTCCACCTTTTTTTCAGGTCCGTATTTTCCGGACTGATCCAACAAGAAAACGGTTTTGTACCGGTAGACCGCACCGGCACACACGTACCCTATTGGCTCCTTAACTTTACTTATTTGTTATCTCAAGGATGATGTTTACAATTGTGTAGAGACAAAGGTCACACCAGGATAGAAAGTTTATGCAAACATAGACACGTTCTTTTGAGTATAAAGTGTTAACGATTATGTAGATGAAAAGTTGAAAGGTCACAGCCTGGTTACGCAAACATAGCTTCAAAACAACCGTAGCACCAGTAACGGTCGTGCGTGGCCCTTCTACCACGGGAAGCAACCTTCAGATTTTCAACGGATCCGTGTAGACTGGTTCATCGCCAGGATGTCTTCCCTCCTTCTAATCGCGGTAAGTCTTCGAGAAGTAACTTCTTTTGAATTGAGGTACAGGTTTTAAAAAATTGTAAGACTGACTGTGGAGGTGGCAAAGTAAGTTGTGGCAAGGTGACTCTGCAGAACTTTTGACAGTTGAACGCAATAGCGTTGGTGAAAGCTTTTGAGTTGCACAGCACGAAAACGAATATTTAAGCATACTTTCCGAGATACTTAAATGTAGCCTAAAGGTGGGAAAATATTTCCGCAGAGTTTACGGTATCGTAAAGACCACGGAAACCATGGTTTTACATTTCCGTAACCTTTCCGTATTCGTTAAGGCAGATTAAATACATGTAATATCTTTACATAACCTTTAAGCATCCTTATATGCGCCGTATATGAAACGGGTATTGCTTATGTACAGAAAACATCTACAGGCTTTGAACCGACCATACGTTCACATACAATCAGTTAACCTTCGCCTTTTTTTCGTGGTTCTCTAAGGTGGAAATTACCAATAGGAGATGATATATTTTCATTGCCCTTCCGTTACAATTGATCTCATTTTACATACTCTTATCAGTATAGGTCTATGGAGACCTCCCCCTTTTATGTATAGGTATGGTAGCGTTTATTTCTAAGAAGAGGCATTGCTTTTACCAAATTAAGAGTATTTTCCGCTCAATATACCACATGCGCCGTTCAATAAAGCAGCGGCTTCAAATGAATAGCTCCTGCTGTGTTTGCGTGTTTAGTTTAACCAAGAAAAGTAAATATCCTGTGTGAAAGCTACATATAACAGATACAATCTTTCCGATATCTTTCCGTTACATTTGAGCTGACTTTACATAAAAGGGGGGAGGTTTAAGCAAACCTCCCCCCTTTTATGTATAGGCGGAAAAAAGATGTCGGAAAGGTAGCGTTAATCATTACTTGAAGAAGAGGCATTGCTTTTACCAAATTAAGAGTATTTTCCGCTCAATATACCACATGCGCCGTTCACTTAAGCAGCGGCTTCAAATGAATAGTGTTTGCGTGTTAAGTTTAACCAAGAAAAGCAAATCTCCTTTGTGAAAGTTACATATAACAGATACAATCTTTCCGATGTCTTTCCGTTACATTTGAGCTGACTTTACATAAAAGGGGGGAGGTTTAAGCAAACCTCCCCCCTTTTATGTATAGGTGGAAAAAAGGTGTCGGAAAAGTAGCGTTAATCATTACTTGAAGAAGAGGCATTACTTTTACCAAATTAAGAGTATTTTCCGCTCAATATACCACATGCGTCGCTTACTAAAGCAGCGGCTTCAAATGAATAGCTCCTGCTGTGTTTGCGTGTTAAGTTTAACAAAGAAAAGCAAATCTCGTCCTGTGTGAAAGCTACATATAAAAGATACAATCTTTCCGATGTCTTTCCGTTACATTTGAGCTGACTTTACATAAAAGGGGGGAGGTTTAAGCAAACCTCCCCCCTTTTATGTATAGGTGGAAAAAAGATGTCGGAAAGGTAGCGTTATTTATTATTTGAAGAAGAGGCATTGCTTTTACCAAATTAAGAGTATTTTCCGCTCAATATACCACATGCGCCGTTCACTAAAGCAGCGGCTTTAAATGAATAGCGTTTGCGTGTTAAGTTTAACCAAGAAAAGTAAATCTCCTTTGTGAAAGCTACATATAACAGATACAATCTTTCCGATGTCTTTCCGTTACATTTGAGCTGACTTTACATAAAAGGGGGAGGTTTAAGCAAACCTCCCCCCTTTTATGTATAGGTGGAAAAAAGATGTCGGAAAGGTAGCGTTAATCATTATTTGAAGAAGAGGCATTATTTTCCGCTCAATATACCACATGCGCCCTCACTAACGCAGCAGCTTCGCCTGAATAGCCCCTGCTGTGTTAACGTGTTGAGTTTAACCAAGATAAGCAACATTTGCTCCTGGTTAAAACTTACATATAGCAGATACAATTTTTGGAATGTATAGGTGCAAACGGAAAGGTAGCGTTAATTATTATTCTTAAAAGAGGCATTGCTTTTACCAAATTACGAGTATTTTCCACTCAATATACCACATGCGCCTCTCACTAAAGTAGCGACCTCGCCTGAATAACTCATTCTGTGTTAGCGTGTTTGACGAAACCAGGAAAATCAAAATATCCTCATGGAACATATGGTATCTTTCCAATGTCTTTACGTTACCATTGAGCTCACTTTACACAAAAAGATGCTATGTACAGGTGCAAGAAAGATGTCGGAAAGGTAGCGTTTACATTTTCCAGTAGTATCGTATGTTACCGATATCGTTCCGTTACCTTTGCCTTTGAGCTTACTTTTCAGAAAACTCTCTGAACTTTCTTTACAGAGGTGGAGATTGATAGTTACAGAAAAAGATGTTGGAGAGGTAGCGTTGAAAGCAAGGAAATTAAATATTTAACCTCCTTGTTGAAAGGAAATAACAGTCGCCGGGAGGACTGGGTACATGCCCCCGAAGATTGGTGGTCATAATTACGGCATGTTCCCGTTCAGGGTAAGAGGACTAGTACTGGGCGGCCTGTGCAGTATGTCGCTCGCGGGTGGCTGTGCCTTGCAGCTTGGCATCCCGACGACATAGCGTCCTCACTACGCGGTAACGTATCATGGGAATATAGCGGGTTTGCTGTTTATATAATTGTACAAAAAAACTTTCTTATCATCTGGAAGAACATTTATTATCTACAAGCAATAATCACGTTCTCCCAGAAAGGCTGGTATTTTCTAGTGTGGTAACAGTTGTGTTTAGCTTAACATTGGCTAAACAGCGTACAAAGGGGATGGTGTTTTTCAAATTCAAATTTATTCGCCGTCAACTATGAATAACGAACAACGCGGCATTGAATTTCTAATTAGCAGCTCCCAGAAGAGGCCAGTCATGTGATAGGGCGTTATCCAATGACAGACAAATGTGGGTTTTTTAAACCTAACGAATATACCATAATTTATAGAAGAAACCAGTTTGCAGGGCGTCTGTTTCGGGACAAGTCAAGAAGGAGCCTTGGATCCGTTTCAACACACGGATTATCGGCGTGGCTTTGCCGCAAATGGATTCGAACGGAACTACAGGACGGAACGGACATAACCATAGGACACTCAAGGCTTGCCAGAAACGGAGTATGTTGGAGAGTCTTCAAAGGGGCACAACTCAGGGTGAATTCAAGACTGTGTCATCTTGACCAGCATAAGTTGGCGGAGATATGGAGAGCACGGCCTGTTCATCACAAAACAGTACCCGTCTTCGGGAATCTCAGCGGATTTTTCCTAATGTGATGGCCAGATGGAACTATGCTGCTTGAAATGATGTCTTTCCAGGCGTATCGCCCGACACTGGACTCCAAATTGTGGACTTAAATGTAGCGGAAATTCGTGCATGGATATTGTACACCGATTGTTCCCTCGGTCGACCAATCCAAGTCCACAATTGGACTCACAAGATAGTTTAGACGGCAAAGCCATAGATACCGGTGTAGGTATGATTCACACCAAATAAGACACGCATACCCGATGCAAAAGTTCCAATTTAAGCCACACAAAACACATAAAGCCTACCTAAAGATGCGGAAAGGTTTAAACTTACGCCGCCTTTACTAAAAATAAATGACAACTATAGTCCAAGGAAAGATCACGGAAAGCGTTCGGATAAGTACGTTTCTGCACTTCTTCGCGTGCCTTTCAGGGTGTGTAAACGACACATAAACGTGGGGAAATCGTGACGGAAATCGACTGTAAATGTGGTCAAAAGATCACGGAAAGGTCTTAAGAAACGCGTGCTTTCCGCCCGTATAGGTTACGAAAAACTGTCATTAACGACGCCTTTAAGCGTCTAATAGTTGCGGAAAGGCACGTGAGGAGTGCCGAAACGTACATATAAGTGCATTAAAGGGAATCTTTACGTTCACGGATAGATGTCGTTAAGTTGCGGAAAGGGTGCAGAAAGGTCTTAATAAACGCATACTTTCCTCCCGTATAGGTTACGAAAAACTGTCATTAACGACGCCTTTAAGCGTCTAATAGTTGCGGAAAGGCACGTGAGGAGTGCATATAAGTACATATAAGTGCCAACGTAAAGGTAACATTAAAGGGGATCTTTACGTTCGCGGATAGATGTCGTTAAGTTGCGGAAAGGGTGCAGAAACGTCGCGTTTACGTTGAGTTTAAGCTTGCTTAAATACCAGATTTCGTGCTGTGTTGCAGGTTTTGAAACATTGTAAGACTGACTGTGGGGGTGGAAAACTAAGTTGTAGCAAGATGACTCTGCAGAAATATTTTGACAGTTGAACGCAATAACGTTGTTTACCAAGCTTCACTCGTCCTACGAGTCCTGTAAGAGTCAACCTGGGCTAGCTAGTAGTCGGGCCTATGAAATATGAATACTTATGTAGCTTTGACTGCATCTGAATTCTTTTGAAATTCGTATCTATTTCGTTTCGCATGAAGTTAGAAGGGTTACGAAGGGGACTATCGTCCTGTTTGTTCTCAGATATAAGTTATGCAATTTACTTTCGTAAAGCGGCCTTTTATTCATACAAACTGTTTACGGAGGTCTTTACAACAGAGGCAAACAACAGTTTTAGGATACGTTAGCTTTCAACATGAAGCCTTCCTTTTAACAGAGGTTACTGTTACTACCATATGGGTGTCATGTGGGCGCTGTTTTAAGTCTTTGGGGGGGGGGGCATGGGTTTCATTTATTTTATAGGTAGCACGGGATTTTGCGATGCATTCACTTGTTCACTGTGTACTCGGATGACTGTGCTATTTCATGACTCGCAAAACATCTTTCACGTTTAGCAACCTCAATTTACATGACGTATCATTAGTTAGATACGCAGACGTTTATGTACTCTTATAAATTTATTATGGTTAAATGATCGACTGTTAGGAATTGATAAATGGATAGATATACGTATCCTTAGCTCAAATTCTTTAACATGACCTAGTTGCTACGACTAAGGTAAAGACACGCTACAAAGCACATATTTACCACACACACCCTCTTAGTACGAACTTTGGACGGCGGGCGTTTTTTGAATGTAGATCTGTCATCCAGCATTACTTAAGCCTGAAGGTTGCGACAATTCATCCGTTAACCTTACATTCCGATCATAATCAACTTATCAAATACGTTTTGTTCTATGTGGGTTTATTATGGTTAATCTCAATCAAGTATTATGTTGCATTGCATTGCATTGTAATGTAATCTTAATGTTTAGCTATTTCTTTTACTATTTTTGTCACTAGGCACTTTTGGGACTGTTTGGATATTCCAGTGGCTCGTTGCCTGGCGACCCTCGTATGATCGAACTGACTTGGCGGTTAGAGAATGGCATGGCCCATTGGCCCGGCATGGTCCCGTACAACTTCACTATAGTGGACAGGTGACTAAGAGCTCCACCTTACATTCCACCGTGGTATAGCATTACTCCGGATAGTGTAAAGTCACACTGGCCATATCAAAGAGGCAACGAGAATTGAACATATGTGAAATGAGGGAAATTGTACGTATCGTATAGTAAAGACATCGATGTGTATTATTAGACTCTGGTAATCATTGCTAAATATGACGTAATTTTTGACAATTCAGCAACGGATATTTCACAGATGAAAAGACTGTTAACTGAGATACTGGCACTAAATGTACCGTTTACATGTCAATCAGAGTTGAAGGTCACACGCAGTCATTTGCATGTCCTTGGGTTAGCGCGGGAAAAGTTTAAATGGCGATCTCTGTCTGGATTTGCATTGATAATGGACCGTTCCAAAAAACAACGGCAGAGGGGGTGGAAGAGGGTGGGTTGGAGGGGGTAGCTCTAGTATAGTGTTCAAGCGTCTGGACTGAAACTAGGGTAGGATTTTGAACAATTTAGATTAGGAACTAGGGAGGGTCTGGGCAATTTCAGATTGGATCTAGGGTAGGGTGTGAGTAATTTAAAGATTGGAACTAGGGTGGGGCCAAAAGCTGTTGTTTTGCCTCTTCCATCCCCTCCACATTTATTTTTTGGAACAGCCCAATGTTTGATGTTTTGGTAATAGGTAAATGTGCCGTCAGTCTATTTTTGTCTTAACAAGGAAACTAAGAATGGGTCTTATTTTACCCAGTGTGATTACTATTAATAATATTAACGTTATATATATATATATATATTACTATTATATAAATAGCTAGAATGAATTTGTCTCTATTTTTCTTGATGACGTCAAGGGGCATGATTCCTGACGGTTTCTACCTGGAGCTCAACAACATCTACCTCGCAGAGCACACTGGGACACATCTGGACGCACCCGCACATTTCATCCAGGGAGAATGGCGTTGTGAGTGAAACTTTACTTGACAGAAATTCGAAAACAACATAGAAACATGACATTTTCAAGCAAATACATAATGCTTTCCTTCACATGGTCTATAGTCTAACACACTACTGCTCTGTTTACTTAAACACATTCATACAATGACATATAGTGACCAGCGCCTCCATGTCTAACCTACTACTTGCTAAATACTGTAATCAAAAATAAACACCAAAAGGGTGTCTGCAAATTTACCAGTAACCATGGTGACAGCTATCTGGTCCAGGTCATTGACCTTTAATATTTGTTTGGAACGGAGTAAGAAGAGAGGAAGTACGGAGCAAAAGCAATACGCTTCCCTTCCGTGAAGGTAAATATAACAATTTTGTTTGTTAATAGAATTTTCATCAAGCAATGACTACTATTCAAAGGTACACACACCTCCAAATTAACCGCAATGATGGCTGGGAGCTGCCCAAGTCCTACTTACCCCTCCTCCGCAAGGAGGCGGGGTGATGGGTTAAAGATCCACACTAGTCTCGACCTAGTTCTCGCAACTCTCGCGAGAACTAGGTCACTCCGTGAGCAAGATGAACTGATAGCCAACGAAAATTTGAAGATGCGTGTGTTTTACCTTTGAATAGTAGTCACTGTTTGATGAAGATTCTATTAACTGTGTACATACATTTAGTGGACCAGGTCCCCCTGAAGAATTTGGTAGGACCGGGCGTGGTGGTTGACGTCAGGGACAAGACAAGAGACAACCCTGATTACGAGATTGGTCCAGAAGACTTCCAGGACTGGGAACGAGAACACGGGCGCATCCCTGACGGCAGTGTGCTCATGCGTAAGTGATTCACCTGGCGGTTAGAGAAAATACGACAACGCAAGAAGGTTCAGTTTAACCCGGGCAGCATTTGTAACGATGGAATTCTATACATTGTCAAAAACACTGTCAAAAAGATCGTATAATTATGCACTTGCAACCGCCCAGGGATAGAATTACATGCATTTTGTGTTGAAGAGAGACATGTCTTTTTTGAAATCGTATATAGTATATTGCACTTTATAAGGAAATGATAATATTGAAAACATACGTACTTTGTAGTGGAACATATCTTTTAAAAGATCTTAATTGCAATTTGTCCAATTTCTACTTTTTGACCAGCGATGCACGAAGCCTGGTAGAGGCTAATACTTTTGTTGTACATAGACACTTTTCCCTCATCTTGTATATCATCTATCATATGTGCCTGGCACGTCTACAGTCCGTACGGGATGGGGAGAGTGGTACTGGGACCAGGGCGAGACCGCCTATCTCGGTACAGACACTGGGGTCACCTCCCTGCTGCACTTCCCCGGGCTCAAACCAGAGGGCGCTCAGTGGCTGGCAGACAACCGCAAAATGCACGTCATCGGAATCGACACAGGGTCCATGGATAACGGACAATCTGTGGTGAGTTCCATTTTCCTCATGATCAGTATCTTCTTACCTAAAGTAAATATTTCTGTCTTTCTTAAGTCATTACCTCCGTCAAAACGGAGGCATTGTTTTCAATCTATTTGTCTTGGTGTGGGTGTGGCCCGGGTTAAGGTTTATTTGTTGTTTTTTTGTTTTTTTGTTTGTTTGTTTGTTTGTTTGTTTGAACATTTGTTTATTCATGAAAGCTCAAGTCAGCCTGCAGGCCGCTTTTCATTGAGGTTATGAGGGAGTTGTAAGTTGTTCAAGTTGTAACCAGTGACTGGTAGGATGTTAAGGTTGAGCTGGTCTGCGTCCAAAGTTTTTGGCAGACTGACCGGAAGTGAGCGTTAGCCCAAAGTCAGGAACTCGAATATGACATTTGCCAGAGAGTGTGATATGTAATGTGTGAAATGGTCATGGCCCTGTTATATTTTGTTGAAAATAAATTCGCAAAATTTTTTCAAGAATTCACGGAGGTATGGTGTCTTCGGTGTGTTGTCTTGTTTTGAATAACAATAGAAATCCATGTACTTCTTTTCCGTAGCAAAAAATGAGCCATCGCATACTTCTGCCGAAGAGAGTGGTGTTCATAGAGAACGTGGGTCACCTGGACCAGCTGCCCGTGACCGGCTCCACCGTGTACGCCATGCCCATCATGATCGGGCAGGGAAGCGGAGGGCCCGCCCGGGTCTTCGCCATCGTAGACGACCGAACCAGTGCCTGTAGCGTGACGACGTCGACCATCGTTACTGTATTTCTGGCATTCTTTTCTGTCATACTCAACATGATGTAGACATATATAACTGCCTATTGACGAGAGAACGTGTAAACACTGTTAAGGGAGAGCAGTGGAAGAAGAACTACATTTTATATGTCAATGTTGACATTACAATTTCGAAAGTATGCGAATATGTCTACCACTGCTTTACTTTGTTTGCAATTAGTCCACGGGCATGAACTTGCACTAATGTTTATTAGTTATAAAACGTGTCCGAACAATAACCTATGTACCGTTTGTCTGTGTGGTAGCTATGATTAATGTATATCTGTAGTGAGAAAGAGAAACTCCGATCATAGACGGCTGATTTTATGCCTTTATTTTATGCGTCCACCATCGCCACTGTACTTCAGGTGCTCTTCTCTGCAATACTCAACATATAAACATGCATAGACATTGTAAACTTAGACATTCAAATCCTTTTGTACTTGCTCACTTTTGCGTTTGAATCCCAGATGAGCAAGTTATTGGAAATCGCAGTGTTGCTATTGAATTAAAAATAATAATGTAACAATGATTAAAAATGCATCAAAGAGAGATTTGCAGTGATAAAAGAATGTTTGATACTTGGCGCATTATGGATAATGTTTGTCTGATACAACTGTTATGAAGATTGGTATATAACTAACATAAGCACCAATTAGGTATGTCTGTATCCTACACTATCCTTCATTCGTAAAAAAAAAACATGCAAGTTGAACTGTTTTTTATGTCACGGACCCGAAATATTTCAGCGGGGACGTTTACATGTACATCATTTGATTCCAATCTTCTGATATCTCTGGTAAATATTGACTCTGAACAACACAGCACTTTGCCAACTTCATTGATAGTAGGCAATCAGGCAGGTCTGTCAAACGTATTCTACATTGTACAGACCTAGGCCTACGATAGCCTGATTAGATCGCACTTATAGTGGCCCGCCAACATCTACCCTAGCCTGGTTACCAAACCCCAGCCCGATCTCAAGTATCTATCGTGCAGGGGTCTGGCCGGATGGCATAGGCCGGGTTCTCAATTTTGAACCTTATAGTGGGCAAAAAACTCCACCAATAGAACAGCAGCAAGATCAGCAGGAGGTACTACACCCCTACCATGATTGGTTAATGACCCCCAACTGTATTTTTTGAATCCATAACAGTGGCCACCAAATACCTGATTCGCTACTGTGATAGCCTGCTGACCAACTGTGGTGTGTTGTAGCTGGCTACCTGTGGTGTGAGTGGTCATAAATCCTAGGTTCTCCTCCCTCTGAGCAAGGGCCTTCGAGAACATTTCTACAGCCATCCTGCCAGACCCCAACACAAAAGATATTTTTGAGGTTGGGGTATGGTATCCAGGCTACATCTCCCCATGCCCCTCTGCAGGGAGGGGTCAGTTTATATCGCTCCAGAAAGCGGAAATTGTGTTAGGCTAACGTCACATTTCCACAAAGGAACCCGGCCAGGCTGTTTGGGGGAAAGTAGGATATAAAGGACATACAACAAAAACACAAAATGGACCAAAGATAATTCAGCAGCATACCTTGTGCGCATATTTATTGGCATAGACTTCCATTTTTTTTCTTTGCGCAAACAGTGCGGCCGGGCCCCGGATTGGAAATGTGACGTAGGCCTTACACGGACTAGGCCTAGGAGAGATCAAGGGGTCACACCAAAGCTCAATATGCAGAAAAAGCGCCGTGCTTTCAGTCGTTGACAAAAAAAAAACAATGAAAATAAAGATAAGAGCCCATGTGATAATTTTTCGTAATCTTTGATGTTGCAAATTCCTTGCAATGGACACAGAAATGGGGCCATCATGCAAAAAAAGCGCTTCGCCTTGCAGCGGGCTAATACAAAAAGGCTTCGCTGGTCCACCAATTTCTCCAATCTCAAAAGTACTACAGCTCAAAGCTTTTCAGGAAATTCAAGAACTTATACACATTTATGATATCGTCAGTCAGTCTAGGCCGTTAACTGCCGTTATAATAACACAACTGCTGTTATAATAATCACCTAAAAATGAAACGCAAAGGTAGGGATGACAACCACGCACTTCCGGCATATTATCACCTCACCTTACCTCTGGCATATCATAACGCCCTTAAAAACCCCGACGACATTCGAACTCCGACCCGGAGGGACCTGGAACACGTCTATAACATTAAATGCATGGAAACCTGCTCGCTATAACACAGTTCAAAGAGCATGTTGGTATTTGTTTGTGGAGCTTGTTGCAGACAAAGGTACAATGGCAGTAAGAGTGAACACACCTGAGAACAAACCAGATGGACTTTATTGACTGCCGTCAGACATGAAAATGGTTAGTTTGGTTTTTTTTGTCTAGTTGTAGAGTCTAGCAATCTGATCAAGAGTAGAGTATATGTAGAGTAGCTAGAGCAGAGTAGAGTAGCCCAGAATAGTAGAGTAGAGTAGAGTAGAGTAGTGTGGTGTATTGTAGAGTAGTGTAGTGTAGAGTAGAGATGAGTAACGTATACGTAGAGTAGAGCAAAGAGTGCAACGTCATGTAGATTAGGGCAGAGAGAGCAGGGTGAAGTAGAGTAGAGTAGAGTAGAGTAGAGTAGAGTAGAGTAGAGTAGAGTAGAGTAGAGTAGAGTAGAGTAGAGTAGAGTAGAGCAGAGTAGAGCAAAGCAGAGCTGAGCAGAAACGTAGCACACAGTCATATCCCAAGTCGAAAAGTGTTATTTAGTAGCACACTGTCTGGAAGTGAGCATTAGTATAGTCGCAGGTTATGCTTACAACTGGAATTTTAAACCAACGACACAGTTGTTTGTATTTTGTGTGTGTACTATGTACCTACCTGTATTTGTGTGTCACCTTCATGACATTGATTAGCTGAGGCTATTTGAGCACAAACATCACAGGTGCCGACTCACTGTGTACTTGTATGCTTAAGTTCTGACCTCCATCCCTCGGGTCAATTGATCGATAAAGGATTGTTCATGGAGTCATGAGAACTTTGCTTGTTAACTAATTTGGTAGACACATTTAGAATAAGACGTATTGCGTGTAATTCTCCGGTAGAACTATTTGAAATTTGTCTTTGAAATTTGAAACTATCATTTAAGTGAATATGCGCAGAAAATTTTACAGACCCTAGTCGCATTCTCTACAGTACAGGTAGAATCGCCAATTGTACTAGCATAGATACTGATCGCGATTTCTGTCGACTGAGACTTCAATGACGTTTTGTATTACTATTATATATAGCTATTGACTGTTGGTGTAGCCATGGGAATATCATTCATACAAATTTAGAAAAGGTTCCTCTTGAAAAATGAGAATTAAAGGGCAATCTTTATACATGGGGTGAACATTTACACATTGTAAACAATGCCCTTTGTACTACCATGGCTCTACAATGGGAGATGAAATTCTCTCGCACAAGTAAAACAATCTTCCACATGAAAACTGTTTATGATGATATCGTCTTCTAGGCTGCATTCGTGGTGAAGGAGATATCTGACAAGAACAGGAAACTGCAAAGAGACCTTTTACCTGTCTTGAGAGAGGCTGACCTGTTTCTTCAACGTCTTGACGATGACGTGAAAAGTGAGATTGAGAAAAATGTCCCTGGGTTTCAGTCGGAGCTGAGCAACTTTTGTCAGAAGCTGGAGTCCGGAGACTGTCCCATACTTGTAGCAGGTGAGGATTCCAGAATTATCTGCCTAGCAGGTAATATTTTCGTCTTCCTGATCAATGTTGGCGCAGCTAATCCACTTATAAAGCTCAGGGCACAACCTGCGGCCGCCGTGGCGAATCCGCAGCCCGATGGCACAAAAAGTTTTGCCTGCACGTTAAGTTCTACGGCGTGTCTGCGTGCTACAAAATCAGTCGGATTCCCTACGAGTTCGTACGGAGGCGGTACTTACCACTTACGGATCCCACAAGATTGCATAGTCGACGTTTGGGCACGTAGACAGCACGTACTTTGCACGTACGGTGGGTTGTGCCCTTAGCTTTAGACTGCAACACACACTCGTTCCCATCCCTACACTCTTCACCTCAGGTGAAACTTCAGCTGGGAAAAGCAGCCTCCTAAACCTCCTCCTCGGAGAAGATGTCCTCCCCCAGTCCCTGCTCAGCACCACGCATGTCATCTGTGAGCTGAAGCGGGACACCAGGAAGCACGTTGTCGTCCATTCCAGGGATGGTGACTGCGATACCGAGTTCGATCTAGTCGGCAGCGTAGAGAACCAGAAAAGGCAGCTCTCAAGATACATATACAGTAAAGAAAAGGTTCCTAAGTATAAGAAAGTGGAAATCTTCTGGCCAAGCCCAATCTTACACGTAAGTTCAAAACTCTCCGTTCTTGGTCGTATAGAATAAGAAAAAAAACAATTGGTAAATCATTGCTAGATTTACTAGTAGCTCATCTCTGAAACAATCTGGACAATTTGTGACTTTTCAAGAACCTGTAGGTGATGTGGACGGAGAATCAACACGTTTGAAATCGTTCCCCTTCAGGTTTGAATATGCAGAACTTTGCAAGTTTTTAAAAAGTTGCACAAAGCTGGTGTTACTAGGAGAGCCGCAACCATACCACTCTAAATTGTTTACACTGCAGCACAGAGATAACAGAACACTAGAAAGGCCGACATTTGCTTAAGAGCAAATACAGCATATTTCAGCCATACCCCTTCCCACGCAACATTGGACTGTTCCAAATCACCCCTGCGCAAAAATGGAACATCCTCTTAACAGTACATTATCCCCCAAAGTGGACTGGTATTGTGAATTGATTCCAGGTAAAAACAGAGCTTGCTTCTATTTTTCAGAAAATGACAATAATCACACTTTCCATTCAGAAAATTTAATCATGACTGAAAATTGTTGAATGACTTCATGTAATGTCATTAACAATTTTCAGTACGATAACTAGGTGTAAGTTTTAAAAAAGTATAAGCTCCTTGTGATGTGGGTACATTCATTATTGCAGTGAATTTTTTTTTATTCAAGTAGGGCATACGATTTAATAATTATCAAGCAGGTGCAGGTACTGTAGGAGCGTTTGTTTTCTTCAAGCTGTAAAACTGTTAAACTGTTTTACTTTGTATGCAATCAGCCATCGAGCCTATTATTATTTTAGTTTAACAACTTCCTGCCAGACCCGGAAGATACGATTGAACCTTGTTCGAGGATTTATTTTCGTCTGTCTGGTCAGTCTGTTCATACCCTCGAGGCTGGCGCTGAGAGTGTTTTATTGGGCTGAAACTCTGGCAGTTTAAAGTTACTTACAATTTAAATGTTCAAACTTTATGTCAAACAACAACAGCACTGGGAAATGTGGCCACTATAGACAGGTGGTCACTATAGAGAAAATGCTGATCTATTGACTATGAGCCATACGTTACACATGATCATTAATCATATAAACATTGCACAGGTAAGCCAATTGTTTAGATGTACAATTAAGTTCAAATAATTCTGAAGAGAAATATTGATGAGAAAATAATCATTCTCGCCACTAACTTATAATTACGTATCAAAACTAAACGCAGATTTTCTAACTAACGCACCTTTCGCCGACTTCGTCAAAGGACCGCCGGCTATCAATCAAACACGGCTGTTGATTAGACTTAGAGTTTCAAACAGCCATGTGCTGTGTGCCAGTTGACAGCGAACTTCATGCTACGTGATGTTTTACATTGCTTGGACCTTCTTTCCTACAGCGGTGCTTCTACAAAATATTTAGACTATAACACTGAGTCCCACATGTTTTATAGAATAGAATTTGACGCAGAACAGCGTTTTTTGCTGGGTATTTTTCTTGAAACATGTTCGTGGGAATATCAGCGAGGCGGCGACGTAGGGATATCAGACCGTCAACAAAAGTCGCACGGCGGCTAACGGCGCATCGAAGATACTAGCGCTATAAATAAGCGCTTCAACTAAGGATGGCAACCCGTACAATATTTTTGTATACTGTTGAGATAAGTAAAGTTTGTTGTTTATGAGGTTTTAGTTGTCTTTGAAGCTTTGACCCGAAATATTTTAAAGTCAAACTGCTGAAGAGAAGTAAGTGACTGCTACGATTATCGTAGATATGGCCCTAAAAAAACTGATAAAAGAAGCCTTCTCAATAGTCTAAAATGCAAGAGCTTCCGGGGGGGCTTCGCCCAGCTGGGTCCCCCAAACCCTCCACCCCCACCCCACCCCCCACCCCCCACAGTGGCCCTGCCCCTGGACCCCGCCAGGGACATTCGGCGGCCCCCGGACCCCTGTCCGACGCTTTGAAAAAATCCTGGCGAGAAGTCTGTACGGCCTGAGTCTTCAAGTTAACGTATTGTGTGGTCCCGCTTATGAATATTAATTAGCCTTCGCTTTCCTCTTCGCTGATTGGCTGAACCATTAATTGAATTAACTCTTCCTGCCGGCTAGACGCAGGTGCAGATGTCGGCTCTGTGGGGTGAACGTCCGAAAGATCATGGCATGGAGAACGAAAGAAAACCTATCTTTCCTGCGCTGTGATTGGCGATGCCTATATTAGGCGAAGACCCAATCCCATATAAAGGCAGGATAGACTATTCACATGCAGTTTGACGGACTCCTCCCCACAGCCGGTTCGTCGACGCCATGGCTACGGAAACACAGAAGATCCACAGAAAGACCGCCAGCAGGTTTTCGGGGTGTAGAAGAGAGACCGAGTATTTACCTCGTTTGCGTTTACAGGGAGTATAGAATTCAAAGATTGCCCTTTTAGTGTCATGAAGATTTCGTATTTTATTTTGCTTTGTGAAACTGCGAGAAGTTGTTGCTGCGTAGGGACGAATGTGAGTTGTCTGCGTTTTGCACGTGTATCGCTCTTTGTCATGCTGAGGTCCGTTCTTCTCGCAGACACTGGCGTGCCGGGCATTGTGTATGGGTTATGGAAGAAAGCATGCCTCACTGCGAGAATAGACGCTTATTTTGGGCGTTTGTTAGACATCACAGGTATATGCAGTACTGTCTGAAAGGACGTCGACGGAGAAGGCAAGTGACACCGCCGGCACGGCCGACCCCAGCATGACTGACGCAGCAGCCTTGTGAATGAGCCGGACGTTCCATAGCAGAGCACCAGTAACACTGTTTTTGACAGTGAGACTCACCAGGACAAGTCTGCGATATCTACGACCTTCTGGGAACGGGTAGGGAAAATTGCCGACAACAGAGAAGATAGAGTAGTTTCCTACGGGCGTAGGATTTACAAGCCAAGCAGGTACGCAAGGTTTTGAGCTCGCGGCCATTTTTGGCGTCTTGTGGAATTTTCCATTTTGATTTGTCTTCCTACGTTGGCTGTTTTTTCTAGTGGATCCCTCGGCTGTTTTCTTTCTTGTTCCTTCATGATTTTATTTTCCTGTTTTCCCCTTTTGTATGATTATGGTGTGTTTTGTTGGTCAGCAACTATTCTGTCGTTCATTTCGTTTAGCGACTCGTAATTTGCATATGTTTGCGCATCGCACATGTTTCGCGTGCGCAGGTGTGAGTGATTCTATTTGGTAAAATAGGCTTGGTATAATTAATTTTGTGTTGTCTCATTTGAGTTAGGTATGTTGATACAACTGAGCCACCGCTAGGGCTGCCGTTTACCCCGTCTTTTCGCCATAGGAGCCTTTATGAAGCGGTACAACGTTGTTCCAGTTTCCGCACGCTCGGAGCAGAGCCCGACCTTTTTTTATCAAGAAAGAGTCGGAGGCTTCAACTTATCACTGGTAGCTCTATGGGTGAGTTACGTTGTTTGAAAGGCTTTAGACAGTATTTGGTATAGTTTTTTGTCTGCCTATCACGTTTGTTGTTGTTGTTGTGGAAGGACTCGAACGTATTGCCTTATTTTACGTATTTTCCTTTGTTTTTTTTCTGTATATTTGCTTTGTTTAATTTTGAAGTTAGGCTCGGCGATTCTGGGCATTGCATTTTGTGGACCAGCCAGCATTCAGCAACCCGAAAAGCTGAGGGACCAGGCCTCAAGACGCTCGGACAGCTGTCAACCACTGCGGCAGTTCTCCTAAGGTGTGTCCTATATCTCAGCTAGAGGTTGTTATCTTGTTGCTCGTCAGGTCGGCAGACAACCTCGAGTTTGTAGCGAGATTTCAGGTGATTTGATTTTTGTTTATGAGCCGATTTGCTTTTCGTTGGGTTTCTCGCTTGACAGGTTCTTGGATAACCCTAGGTAGAAAAAAAAAGTGTTTGCAGTTTTTTGTCTGGTTGGTGTCATGCAATAGTTTGTTGGACAATTGAACTGTTGGACAGTTTTTGTTTGCTGTTGTCGTACGACATGCTGTAAACAACCCCAGGGAGATAACAAGACTGCTGGAAAGTTTTGTTGTTGTTGTCATGCGACAGGTTGTTGGACAACCCCAGGTAAGTAACAAGACTGTTGGACAGTTTTGTTTGTAGTTGTCATGCGACAGGTTGTTGGACAACCCCAGGTAAGTGTACAAGACTTTTGGATAGTTTTATTTGTGGATGGACGACTGGTTGTGGGATAGCACCAGGCAGGTAACAGGACTGTTGGACAGTTTTGTTTGTTGATGTACGACAGGTTGTGGGACAACACCAGGCAAGTAACAAGACTGTTGGACAGTTTGATTTGTTGATGTACGACAGGCTGTGGGACGGCACCAGGCAAGTAACAGGACTGTTGGACAGTTTGGTTTGTTGATGTATACGATAGGCTGTGGGACAGCACCAGGCAAGTAACAAGACTGTTGGACAGTTTTGTTTGTTGATGTACGACAGGTTGTGGGACAACACCAGGCAAGTAACAGGACTGTTGGACAGTTTGGTTCGTTGATGTACGATAGGCTGTGGGACAGCACTAGGCAGGTAACAAGGTTATTGAACAGTTTGGTTTGTTGATGTACGGCGGGTTGTGGGACAACACCAACCAGGTAACAAGACTGTTGGACAGTTTGGTTGGTTGATGTACGACAGGCTGTGGGACAGCACCAGGCAAGTAACAAGACTGTTGGACAGTTTGGTTTGTTGTCGTGCGACAGGCTGTGGGACAGCACCAGGCAGGTAACAGGACTGTTGGACAGTTTGGTTTGTTGTCGTGCGACAGGCAGTGAGACAACACCAGGCAAGTAACAAGACTGTTGCACAGTTTGGTTTGTTGTCGTGCGACAGGCTGTGGGACAGCACCAGGCAGGTAACAGGACTGTTGGACAGTTTGGTTTGTTGTCGTGCGACAGGCAGTGAGACAACGCCAGGTAGAGTAACAACAGTGTACGACAGTTTTTTGTTTGCTGTTGTCGTATGACAGGTTGTTGGACAACCCCGGGTAGGTAACAAGACTGTTGGACAGTTTTGTTTGTTGTTGTCGTGCGACAGGTTGGTTAGATAACCCCAGAGAAGTAAAAAGGCTGCTCGACAGTTTTGTGACGCTGTGCTGTCGTACGACAGATTGTTGAGCAACTCCAGGAAGCCAACAAGACTGTTGGACATTTTTTGTTTTGTTGTTGTCGTGCGACAGGCTGTTAGACAACCCCAGAGAAGTAAAAAGGCTGTTAGACAGTTTTGTGGGTTGCCGTACGATAGATTGTTTAGCAACCCCAGGTAAGCAGCAAAACTGTTGGACATTTTTGTTTGTTGTTGTCGTGTGACAGGTTGTTAGACAACCTCAGAGAATTAAAAAGGCTGTTAGATAGTTTTGTGTGTTGTTGTACGACAGATTGTTGAGTAACCCCAGGTAAGCAGCAAGACTGTTGGAAAGTTTTTGGACTAGAGAAGTAAAGAGACTGTTAGACAGTTTTCTGTTATCGCACGATACGTTGTTACAAATTTGTTACCCAGGTGTTAGTGGTTGGTCGCACGACAGGTTGTTAGACAAGCCTAGGTAAGTAACATGGCTGGCGGACAGTTTTTTATTTTGTTTGTTATGCGACAAGTTGTGGGACAACCACAGGTGGAGTTTAAGACTGAAGGACAATTTTTGTGTGCTATGGAGCCGTACTATTAGTTATTGGACAGCTTCAGGCTGATAACAGGACTTGGTTTTCGTTCGGTTTGTTACTTGACAAGTCGAGGGACAACTCTAGGCTGATATAGTTGGTCGTGCGACAGGGCAGCCACATGTAGGAAATGAGAATAGTACAGTTTGGCTGGCTGACTACGACAGGTTTTGGTTAACTTCGTGATGGTACATACCGAGACTGTCCGATACTTTGGTGAGATTTGTGGCATTGCAGATTGTTGATGGACCCCGTGTAGATAACGAGAACGGCAAGCAGTTTTTAACGCGATTGAGAAAATATCTACAGAAGCACTGAAGTCGAGGCCGACAATTGTGAAGATTACGGTGTGCAATGTAGAGAATAGTACGTCGTGGATAGTTTTAGGACGGACAGCACAAGATTAAAAGTTGGCACTTATATACGTATAACTGCAAGGAGTTTGAACTAATTACGAGTATCATTCGTTCGTTTTTCAACACGCTATTGTATCGCTATGATTCTTGGTACACGTACGTTTTCTTTGAAGTACAAGACACAGAGCAACATTGTCGTAGAACATTCGTAACCAACGACGTATTCGTTAGGTGGTACAGGTTTTCAAGAGAAAGGATAGCTTCATCCCGAAGGACATGCAATATGATAAATATGTTACAGGAAGCATTCAGTACAACGCGCGTGGGTGTGATGCGAGGACGTCTGAAAATACCACCTCAAGTTCAGCAACTTAGACCCACCAGCCAGCTGAGAAGTACACGCAGCAAACCATATGGGAGGACGGCGTACAGGCAGGGATGGTGGCCAAGCAAAGGGATCAAGAAGTTTAAAACCAGACTTAAAATTCAGAAACAGAGAGACAACAGCCCCAGAATTTTTTACTCTCTCGTACGTTCGAATTGTGACCTGAATTTCCATTTTGCCTTAAAGTAACAGAGTATGTTAGAGGGCGTCTGTTAAACGCTTTCTTCGTAAAAAAAAAGAACATCTATACTGTCTTAGAGTTCACTGTAGGGATGACCACTGTATTTGCTTGTTTTTAATTAGAACACATCAACGTCAGAAGTTGTCCAGGAAGTGACATGTTTTTCGTTGTAATGTTGAGAAACAACTAGTTATTAAATCGGTTTGCTGTTTTCGTCTGTCTCCATTTTCTTTACTTGGTAGTACGTTCCAGCGCTTATGGTTTATAAGTAATTTGAAAAGGAGCATGTTTAATATAAAGTGCCATGGATAAATACAGGTTCGTGTATCTTGGGTAGTAATTTGTTGATAACTTGACGAGGCACGAAAGTTAAAAGGCAGCAGTTATTTTTGTCGTTTTATCGAAACATTTAGGCCAAAGTCTAATTTTGTTTCGTAGGTAGATCTGACATGTTTAGCTGTAATGAGTCCAAAGATGACGCTATAAAAGTTTCAGGTTTAATATAGCCAGTATTAAAAGATCACTGCTTACTTTCTAACTGTCAGCCTTTATTGGCACACACAGGGTTAAGGCTTATTTATAGAAGACATGAAGGTTTTGCTGCACATAAAATAGAATGTCTTCAATTTATCACATATGCTTTCCAACCTAGACCTAGTAATATAGGGTTGGCTACCCAGCGCAAAACGGCATTGGCCAAAACTGGTTTCGTCAAGTATGTATCAATTCAAGGGTTAGTGGATTTTCCAGAGAGGTTGTTATCAGTGAAAAGCTAGAACAGTAGTGAGGAGGACTCTAACACTTCAATACAGATTTTTTTGTTTAGATACAATTATCCCAATGTATGTGACGTAGCTTGGTTTGCTAAACGGCAGTTGAAACAAATATTTGAAACCGAATGTCGACATTTTTTTGTTTATACCCGAGTTCTGATAGGGAGAAATGGGATTATATTGGGTATTTATTCTTGCAATATGTCTGGGCCATTTGTGTACGTCGAATTTGGAGAGATCCGTTATACGAAAGTTACATCTGCTGCGATAATAGACCATTGTTACGTACCGTGTCTATTCTATTTATGGGGTTGGAAGTATATTTGGAGTTTGCAACATCTGACAGAGGACACTTCTAGTAGTTTTTAGAAGAGGACCGCCGGCGATGCAAGAAATAAAAAGTTTTAGACTGCACATTAGTTTATTGTAGTTGATTCACTTCCGATAAGCAGGACACGAATAAAAGAATAATGAATGGAGGTTGGGATAGAAAGGAATAGAGAATGATGGTGTGAAGAACTTGGCGGATGAGAGTGGGAGAAGTAAGGATGAGAGTGGGAGAGAACGATAGAGTCAAGGAAGGTTAAGATGAGATTGGGGATAGTAGGAGGTATGGATATTTATGAACGATGGAGTGAAGGAAAGTTAGGATGAGATTAGGAATAGTAGGAGGTATGCATATGTAAGAAGGAAGAATAGTAGCGCCAATTTTGTATAGTGATTGTTATGGTAGGTCTGGACCACCACCCATATAAGTGATAGAGTCCGCTAGTGGTTACGTCACGCACTGTGTGGTGCTGGTTGTTTACCATCATGGAACGGTTCCATAAGAAGTTGTCAATAGACTATGTTGAGTATGTTGACTATGCGTCCACTGTCGTCCTTGAGTATACACCGCGCGCGTTCCCTATTAGCGTGGAGTCAGCGGTTGGTCTCCTAGAACCCACACACGCACCAAGAAGCTTGCATGCCACGCAACTCAGGTAATGATACTAAAAAGAAGAGGCGCGACGGAAGGCACCACCCCATAGCTTCATATGGATGAGTCAATCACTGCGCAGAAAGAATAGGTAACTATCTTTCCTGCGCTGTGATTGGCGATGCCTATATTAGGCGAAGACCCAATCCCATATAAAGGCAGGATAGACTATTCACATGCAGTTTGACGGACTCATCCGCACAGCCTGGAATCCGTCGAAGACGTGAACATGGGATAGAAGGAGTGGGCAAGGGAAAAGAGGTAGGCACGATGGAGCGCAGTTTTTCTTTTTCGCCCGCCCACCCACCCACCCACTCAGTCTGGGGAATGTTATATGTATCACATCTTCGCGCGACTCCAGGCACCACCCCATAGCTTCATATGGATGAGTCAATCACTGCGCAGAAAGAATAGGTAACAATTTCCCCTAAAAAAAGAGCTGTAATTAAGCCTTTTACAGTACTTTAAGCCAAAAATTTTACTTGGATCATTTTACCAACTATCTTATGCCTATCTATACCAAATGTTACTCATACCAGGGTACAGGGGTGCAAAATATACCGTTATAAGACCGTCAACAACAGTCGCACGGAGCTAACAGCGCAGCGAAAATACCATCGCTAGCGTTTCAACTTCGGATAACAAGTTATAAGTACTGTTGAACTCAGTAACGTTAAAGTTTGTTTTTAGTTGCCTTTGACGGTTTGACCTGAAATAGTGTTACGCTAAACTCCTGAAGAGAAGTTAAGTGACTGCTGCGATTATCATAGATATGCCCCTAAGAACTGATACAATATAAAGCCTTCTGAATAGTGTAAAATGCGAGAGCCTTAGGCGGGCTTCGCTCCCCCTGGCGGGAACACTGCTATATACGGGATCACGAGGCCCCGCTTATGAATATTAATTAGCCTTTGGCCTCCTCTTCGCTGATTGGCTAGGTCTTTGATTCAATCAACTCTCCGGCTGACGCGCACAGGTGTGGCTCTGTGCGGGGTCACGGAAGGTCACGTCAGGAGGCCAAAAGAAAACAAATTTCCCCTCAGAAAAGTGCCAAAATTAATCATTTTAAAGTTGTTTATGTCAAAAATTTGACTTGAATCTTGTTACCAAGTATCTAATGCCTATCTATACCAACTTTCAGGTCATTTAATTGTAATACCAGGGTACAGGAGCCAAAAGTGTCCTTTTTTGGTCAAAAATTGGCCCAAAATCGCAAAAAATAAGCCTTTTGTTGCACTGTACACCAAAAGTGCTATTGAATTTATATGAAGGTATTATCAAGGCACATCTGTGTCAAATTTCAGCTCATTCGGTTGCAATACCAAGGTACAGGAGCCAAAAGTGTCCTTTTTTGGTCAAAAATTGGTAAAAAAAATCGCAAAAATAAGCATTTTGTTGTCCTGTACACCAAAAGTGTTATCGAAATTATATGGGGGCATTATCAAGGCACATCTCTGTCAAATTTCAGCTCATTTGGTTGTAATACCAGGGTACAGGGGCCAAAATATACAGTTTTGATCTAAAATTGACCAAAAAAATCTCAATAAAATCATTTTAGAGGCAGATATGAAAGAACTGAGAAAAAAGCATCAAGGTATTGGCCCATTCTACCCCTGTGCCAAATTTCAGGTCATTCGGTCCAGGAACGGCGGAGATGAATCACTTTGAAGATTTGACAGGAGAAAGAAGAAAGAAAGAAAGAAACATTACGAATACAATATATTTCACCATACTATGTATGGCTGAAATATGATTATGATAAGACATACCTGTATTATTATTGAAATCACTTAAATATGAAAAAGTATCATTTTACCTGAGGATATGTTTTCATACAAATCCAGGATAGAATTTTCCTGGTGGACAGTCCAGGAGTAGGAGATGACTCACAGCTGGACAGCATCACGTTGGATTATCTGTCACAAGCGTGTGCCTTCATCTATGTCATCAACACAGCTAATGCTGGCGGGGTGCAGCCTGACAGGGTAAGGGTGGTATCTCACTGCACTTGGGGCACCGGTGCGGCACTGCGGGGTTCGAAAGATACTCAACAATTTTCAGAGACAAATAACACATTTTCTAACCTTTAGTTATTCTTCTAAGTCATACTTTTACGTATTACACAATGTCTACATTATTAAACAAATAGGCGAAAAAAGCACAACAGTGCCGCAGTGAACGAACCCCGCAGTGACGCACCGGTGCCCCAAATGCAGTGAGATACCACCTTACCTTACCTTACATTAAGTGTGCCTCAAATGGAAACTAGAGTTCCACGACATCATACTTTCTCCAAATGATATCAACCTAGCTTCTCGAGTGACGTATTATTAAGGTTTCTCCATGATTATGCGAAGACTTTCCTTAGTTTCATAAATCATTTTAGTTGACCATCTTCTCTATGGAAATAAGTTGATAAGACATGTTGATAAGTATTTCGTCATAAATTATGTAAATGCGGCCGTGATTTGCATGATTTATGTCCAAGCATGTTCATCTCTACTTAGGTTCCTAATACCGCAATTATAAAATCCCCGCCATTAACCACTATAGGTTTGTAGTCAGTTGTATTTTCTTAATGATTATGCTATAGCGCTAATGAATAATCATTTACATAATCTTATCTAATCACGTCGGCAGGTCCTCCGAATCCTCCGGCAGTTTGTGACTCAAATTCCCAAGGCCGGATTTCACCCGAAGTCCGCCATTTTCGTCTTTAACAAGTGGGACCAGGTACCAGAGTGGGAAGAAGAGGAGGTCAAAGAACAGATGATCAAGAGACTTCAGAAAAGCTGGCCTGAACTAGACCCTACTTCCCAAGTGTTCTACCTGTCGGTACAGGAGGTTGGTGTAAATGTCAATATATCTTTCACACTTCCGATAGCCGAGTACGTATGTGCAGCGACAGGAATTGTGGGGAATATGTCAAAGTTGAAGGCCCCTTAGACATAAACAAAACACGTCTCAGACACTGTTATACATAGTTACTACGGCAAACCTATGGAGGACATCTGAACATGTTTAAAGCAAGGTCGAGACAAGAACTGTTTACACGTCAGGGGTCTTCACCTTTGAACTGCGCATGCGCTGTTAGATTCGCGAACATGCATATTCTTCCGAAATATTTTCATCAGGTTGGTAGAATATAGTATATAGAAGAATTCTTTTTACACAACCAGCAGCTACTTACATTGTTTATGTTTTGATGTCTCTCAGACACCTTCGTCAGAGCTTCTAACTGGAGTTCTGCTTCTCACCGCTATATGTAGCCGTTGTAGGTGGCGCTTTTGATGAACGAGGGTGGATACAAGCTTAGCTAACTGACACGAGGCCGGCAGGTCACCTGCTCGATTACTGCCGTTTTAGGCTAGACGTCGTTTCGTTGAAAATGGCACTTTTTACGACTTTCCTCTCCACACAGGCAAACAAATGAGTACCTGACTTCGGGTAGCTATATAGGTGGTAAAATTAAAAAGCAAAGAAGGAGAGGGATGAGCCAAGCCTCCCAATACCATGCCTTAGACAGTGTCAGACAACCCACTGCCCCTACGGCCTCAAAAAGGCCAAGGGACTACCCTGACATCTACCTTTACCTTTTTAAAAATTTCATTTTAACCTTGACCAGATTCCTGGACTACCTGCTAAGGCGGACGTACTACTACCTACGGGCGCGGCTAGTAGCGGCTGAGGAAAACGTAGACGAGAAGACGTCACATATCCAAAGCGTACGACAACGCCTTGATAAGTTCAGGAAAAGGTACATCGTTCTTAATGTTAGCAAAGGAGGAATCAACTATTAAATAATATCACAAAGGTAGTCACTGCAATATATTTGTACGGACCTTCGACAGACTTACCTTTGGAACCGCATAGTGAACATGGCATGACCGACGTAATGTAGAACACATGCAAACACTTAACGTTTGGAACCGCATTGATGCAACATGCCATGAACTATCTATTTACGTGCGTATATGCAACTTCCTTGCGTTTACGTATAGGGCCGCATTGCAAACACCGCATGGACTACCTAATATGTATATGTAAAAACGTTTAGAACCACATCCGTTAGCAGCGACACCTACCTGCAGTGTGTACTAGAACTTGTCAGTATTGTCTGAGGAAGGTGACAGACGGTCACCAAAACTTCAGTTTGAATAGAAGACTTGGTTATGTACAATGAACCTTGTTATCCAATATTGCACAAAGTTGTAGGGTTCTAGCTAGCCTTGGTACTAGCCGATTTCTACCGGGGCTCTTACACTCGCTACCCTAAGTGTAAGGAGCCCCGGTAGAAATCTGATGGTACCCAGGCTAGGTTCTAGATACCGATGCATTTAGTTCATGGTCATCACGCATTCACTCCCGGTTTGACTTTCTTCATTCAGACTAAAAGACAGTCTTCGGATACTAGAGCTGGAAACAGAAAGATGTTCCGAAACTATTGTTCGAGAGCTATATGACCATTTAAAATCGGAGACCTTGGAGAATGAGCTGGCAATCTGGGACACGACAACCATCGCTGATGTTAGTAGCATACAGGATCTGGAGTCTACGATCGTCGAGCATGTGAAAGAACGTATATCAGACGTTGTGTCAGAGTGGATAACAGACAGCGAGGTTGTTCAAAGGTACATGGCTATGGTACAGATTTACATCTGCCAGGAATCAAATCTGACCAAAATCGATACATATTTTTGACCGATCTGCAGATGGTTGTCTTATTTTCATATACATAAATATCAACAATGCAATGTGTGTTGTTTTAGAAACAGCTGCACTCGTTTAAAGAATTTTATTACTTATATTTTGCACCGAATCAAACATTACCATATAGTACAACATTGCCCTTTTGTTGACCATTTTAGAGCGTATGGGGAAATGACCACACTGCAAACCGAAAGGCTGGGGATTTTGGAGGAGGACATAAGACAAGTTGAAGAGAGCATCCTGACAATCGTTGCTGATGCACCACTGGTAAATGAATCAGCAGAGGACAGGCCTCTGCCTGAGACTTTGGATGGAGAAAGACCACTGTTCAGAAAGAAGACTGCAGTGCTGGGCCTGCTGACAGTTCCAGTTTGGGTGGTTCTCACAGTAGCTGCAGGTGTGTACTTCGAGCATCTAGGGATGTCCCTGTAGCTCAACTGGTAGTAGCCTCACAGTTGAGCTCCTGATTCCAATTAGTTGGTAACTGGCAGACCCCGGCTCAGTCCTGGGTAGGGCACCTCAGTTGGGGCTGTACCTGTCTTTCATTTTGGTCTGTACCAAGAATTATACTTGTGTGCTTATAGAAAATATGCAATGCTCACCTATAACAAAGTTCCATGTCATTCAATCGTAATACTAGGATACAGGAGGCCAAAATATACAGTTTGGGCCTGAAAATGACCCAAAACTTAAATAAATCATTTAAAAAGAGGGAAAACTCCTGGGGTATTGGCTCACTCTACCCCTGTGAAAAATTTTAGGAACGGATATGAATCCCTTTGAAGATTTAACCGGTGAAGAAGAAGAAGAAACATGACGACTGTAATATTTCACCAACACGTGTGACATGAAGTAAAATATAACTAGAAAGGCCGACATTTGCTTAAGAGCAAATACAGCATATTTCAGCCATACCCCTTCCCACGCAACATTCGACTGTTCCAAATCACCCCTGCGCAAAAATGGAACATCCTCTTAACAGTACATTGTCCCCCAAAGTGGACTGGTATTGTGAATTGATTCCAGGTAAAAACAGAGCTTGCTTCTATTTTTCAGAAAATGACAATAATCACACCTTCCATTCAGAAAATTTTCATCATGACTGAAAATTGTTGAATGACTTCATGTAATGTCATTAACAATTTTCAGTACGATAACTAGGTGTAAGTTTAAAAAAGTATAAGCTCCTTGTGATGTGGGTACATTTATTATTGCAGTGAACTTTTTTTATTCAAGTAGGGCATACGATTTAATAATTATCAAGCAGGTGCAGGTACTGTAGGAGCGTTTGTTTTCTTCAAGCTGTAAAACTGTTAAACTGTTTTACTTTGTATGCAATCAGCCATCGAGCCTATTCTTATTTTAGTTTAACAACTTCCTGCCAGACCCGGAAGATACGATTGAACCTTGTTCGAGGATTTATTTTCGTCTGTCTGGTCAGTCTGTTCATACCCTGGCGCTGAGAGTGTTTTATTGGGCTGAAACTCTGGCAGTTTAAAGTTACTTACAATTTAAATGTTCAAAGTTTATGTCAAACAACAACAGCACTAGGAAATGTGGCCACTATAGACAGGTGGTCACTATAGAGAAAATGCTGATCTATTGACTAGGAGCCATACGTTACACATGATTTCAGTACACTGATAATTAATCATATAAACATTGCACAGGTAAGCCAATTGTTTAGATGTACAATTAAGTTCAAATAATTCTGAAGAGAAATATTGATGAGAAAATAATCGTTCTCGCCACTGTCTAACTTATAATTACGTATCAAAACTAAACGCAGATTTTCTAACTAATGCACCTTTCGCCGACTTCATCAAAGGACCGCCGGCTATCAATCAAACACGGCTGTTGATTAGACTTAGAGTTTCAAACAGTCATGTGCTGTGTGCCAGTTGACAGCGAACTTCATGCTACGTGATGTTTTACATTGCTTGGACCTTCTTTCCTACAGCGGTGCTTCTACAAAATATTTAGACTGTAACACCGAGTCCCACATGTTTTATAAAATAGAATTTGACGCATAACAGCGTTTTTTGCTGGGTATTTTTCTTGAAATATGTCCGTGGGAATATCAGCGAGGCGGCGACTTAGGGATATCAGACCGTCAACAAAAGTCGCACGGCGGCTAACGGCGCAGCGAAGATACTAGCGCTATAAATAAGCGCTTCAACTAAGGATGGCAACCCGTACAATATTTTTGTATACTGTTAAGCTAAGTAAAGTTTGTTGTTTATGAGGTTTTAGTTGTCTTTGAAGCTTTGACCCGAAATATTTTAAAGTCAAACTGCTGAAGAGAAGTAAGTGACTGCTACGATTATCGTAGATATGGCCCTAAAAAAACTGATAAAGGAAGCCTTCTCAATAGTCTAAAATGCAAGAGCTTCCGGGAGGCTTCGCCCACCTGGGTCCCCCCCACAGTGGCCCTGCCCCTGGACCCCGCCAGGGACATTCGGCGGCCCCCGGACCCCTGTCCGACGCTTTGAAAAAATCCTGGCGAGAAGTCTGTACGGCCTGAGTCTTCAAGTTAACGTATTGTGTGGTCCCGCTTATGAATATTAATTAGCCTTCGCTTTCCTCTTCGCTGATTGGCTGAACCATTAATTGAATTAACTCTTCCTGCCGGCTAGACGCAGGTGCAGATGTCGGCTCTGTGGGGTGAACGTCCGAAAGGTCATGGCATGGAGAACGAAAGAAAACCAACTTCCCCTAAAAAACTGCTGTAATTAAGCCTTTTACAGTACTTTATGCCAAAAAATTTACTTGGATCATTTTACCAACTATCTTATGCCTATCTATACCAAATGTTACTCGGGGTGAAAAATATACCGTTATAAGACCGTCAACAACAGTCGCACGGAGCTAACAGCGCAGCGAAAATACCATCGCTAGCGTTTCAACTTCGGATAACAAGTTAGAAGTACTGTTGAACTCAGTAACGTTAAAGTTTGTTTTTAGTTGTCTTTGACGGTTTGACCTGAAAAAGTGTTACGCTAAACTCCTGAAGAGAAGTTAAGTGACTGCTGCGATTATCATAGATATGCCCCTAAGAACTGATACAATATAAAGCCTTCTGAATAGTCTAAAATGCGAGAGCCTTAGGCGGGCTTCGCTCCCCCTGGCGGGAACACTGCTATATACGGGATCACGAGGCCCCGCTTATGAATATTAATTAGCCTTTGGCCTCCTCTTCGCTGATTGGCTAGGTCTTTGATTCAATTAAGTCTCCGGCTGACGCGCACAGGTGTGGCTCAGTGCGGGGTCACGGAAGGTCACGTCAGGAGGCCAAAAGAAAACAAATTTCCCCTCAGAAAAGTGCCAAAATTAATCATTTTAAAGTTGTTTATGTCAAAAATTTTACTTGAATCTTGTTACCAAGTATCTAATGCCTATCTATACCAAATTTCAGGTCATTTAATTGTAATACCAGGGTACAGGAGCCAAAAGTGTCCTTTTTTGGTCAAAAATTGGCCAAAAATCGCAAAAATAAGCCTTTTGTTGCACTGTACACCAAAATTGTTATTGAATTTATATGAAGGGATTATCAAGGCACATCTGTGTCAAATTTCAGCTCATTTGGTTGTAATACCAGGGTACAGGGGCCAAAAGTGTCCTTTTTTGGTCAAAAATTGGTAAAAAAAATCGCAAAAATAAGCATTTTGTTGTACTGTACACCAAAAGTGTTATCGAATTTATATGGGGGCATTATCAAGGCACATTTCTGTCAAATTTCAGCTCATTTGGTTGCAATACCAAGGTACAGGAGCCAAAAGTGTCCTTTTTTGGTCAAAAATTGGTCAAAAAATTGCAAAAATAAGCATTTTGTTGTACTGTACACCAAAAGTGTTATTGAATTTATATGGGGACATTATCAAGGCACATCTCTGTCAAATTTCAGCTCATTTGGTTGTAATACCAGGGTACAGGGGCCAAAAGTGTCCTTTTTTGGTCAAAAATTGGTAAAAAAAATCGCAAAAATAAGCATTTTGTTGTACTGTACACCAAAAGTGTTATCGAATTTATATGGGGGCATTATCAAGGCACATCTCTGTCAAATTTCAGCTCATTTGGTTGTAATACCAGGGTACAGGGGCCAAAATATACAGTTTTGGTCTAAAATTGACCAAAAAAACTCAATAAAATCATTTTAGAGGCAGATATGAAAAAACTGAGAAAAAGGCATCAAGGTATTGGTCCATTTTACCCTTGTGCCAAATTTCAGGTCATTCGGTCCAGGAACGGCGGAGATGAATCACTTTGAAGATTTGACAGGAGAAAGAAAGAAAGAAACATTACGAATACAATATATTTCACCATACTATGTATGGCTGAAATATGAATAGAGAAAAAACAGCGTGACAAGGCAATCACGTAGATTCCTGCAAAAAAACGTGATGTGACAGCATATTATAAACCTACCTGCAAAGCTAACACGCTTCCTAGCAATACAGGGTACATTTTTTAGGAAAACGAAGACCTTTTGGTGCAATGTTTTTACGCATTTTTTACATTTTCCAGCTGTGATCTCTTTACCAGTAATGGGTCTCATCGCTGCCCAGACCAGTATAGAGCAGAGGCGACTCGTCCGTCGGTTCAAGTGAGTAGAATACAGTGAATACTGTTGCGCCAAAAGTTGCTATTATACAGTGAAGTGATTTGTGTTTCATTGTTGACTGTCAAAATTCTTCATTTCCTTTTCTTTCGTTGCGTTCATCAGCCACCAGGTCTTAATTTCCTTAAACGGGTAAAGAAACTGAACAAAGTCTTTTTCGTTACACAACCTTCCTTTAATTCTTCAGTAAACGTTTCAACGACCATCTGTCGCCTTCATCAGTACAAAATGAAACAAACACTATCGGTGCTATATGAACTAATCAGAGTCAATGCAATCCGAACTTTACCTATTGTAATTACATGACATTGTAATGTTCGGATTGCACTGACTCTGTCTTGTTCATATAGCACCGATTGTATTTGTTTCATTTTGTACTGATGAAGGCGACAGATGGTCGTCGAAACGTTTACTGAAGAACTAATGGAATTTTGTCGAACGATAAAGACTTTGTTCAATTGATCTACCAACCTCACTCACTCATTCGTCCTCCTGCACGTGGTGCGTAGAGCCGACTGAATGTACCAGGAATCTACCGACACGATGAAACGATTTACGGGGGTAAATGAACTGTTTTCTTTCCCTTAGTGCCGACCCTGTTATCTACATGTCTGAGTATGCGAGGGAGTATCTGAAGACGCTCACCAAGGATTCAGTTCGGGAGTTTTTGTCCGAAGAGCTCAAGAATCTCAAAAGACACATGGAGCGTCTTAAGGTAGTACTCTGTCATTGAATACCTGCCTTACCTTTCCAACCGCTAAAATTTTATTTCAACACTAAGCTAATGATTTTGGAAACCTTCAAACGCTAGACATATTGGTAAAGCAGGAACAGCCATTTAAAAAATTGTCATTAAGAAAATTACCAAACATTTCAGTCAAAGTTGTTTCTTGAGAAAATTCTATTAATCAACTTTTTTCGGCCATCGTTAATGGACACACCAGGTTCGATAGTGTTGCAGATGATTTCATTCGTTCGTTCGTTTGTTTGTTTGTTGAGCCCTTGTAGTGCCTAGTTTCAAATAGGGCAGTAAGCTTCCTTGCTGTTTCAGTAACAGCTAGGGTGTATTCCGGGGTTGCTAGCCCTAACCAATTAACTGGAACCAGGAGCTCAACTGTGGAGCTGCTACCAGTTGAGCCACAGTGACATCCCTCTACAGATAGTTCAGTTATAGATTATAGAATATAGTTATATCTCTGTTAAGATTCTACTAAGGCGACATTGTGACTTTCTTCCAGAACGAACTTGTGTCCACCATGGAAGCTAATGAAAAGTTGCTGGAGGACCTTTCACATGAAGTACGGTCCAACAGTGCTATCATCCGTGAAGTTCAACCGGTAGCCAATGAGTGTCAGACGTTGATCAGGTGAGGTGATTCCGGTCAGTAACTTAATGATTTTTGTTCATTGGCCTACATTGCCATTTCGTATACATGTAAGTGCCTGGGTCCGACTCTGAGGAAGACGGTTCAGACGCAGTATCACTCACATGCTTCAGTGAGATAAACTTTAGTACATATACCTTTAATGCACTTTTCAGTGCGATCGCATGGCGCAATCGGCAGCGCGTTGGGCTCATGCCCAAGAGGTCCAGAGTTCGAATCCTGCCGTATCACCAATCTTGTGCCCTTGGGAAAGGCACAATGTCCGTCTTACACGTGGCATACCGTTCTGTCCCTGTGAGACTTAGTGCGCCAGTAGACGAGAGGGTGGAGAAGGAAGTGCACACACACACACACACACACACACACACACACACACACACACACACACACTCTTCGCCTTAAAAAGTCACGTGCAGGCCAGGCAGACGGGTCGCCTAAACGACCCTGTTTGCCATTGTCTTTCGAGATGGGGGGGAAATAATACACTTTTCGTTCTTCTTCCAACAGTAAGCTGCAACTATTTCATGTCCATCACCTGGAGACGCGCGACATCGTTCCTGACGACATCGAGGATTGGGACAGGTCCATGCCTATTGGGACTGGCAGGTCTTTGTTAAAGTTATTTTTTGCACTTTGGCATGTACCCGTACTGTTTTCATTCTGCCTTTAACATGACATGACAGCGTAATTTCTCAATCTTCAAGCAGAACCACCGATGGAAAGACAGTATGTATGGGCCAAAACAATAACTAGCCGCCATGTCTTGGTCCATATATATACTGTCTTCCGGATCCTATCAGCCAGGGAATCTGCATAGAATTCTTATAGACTAGCCTTGGCTCTTACTTACCAAACTTGTAAATATTTTACAGGAAATGCGGTGGAAGATGAACTACATTTTGCCTTTTTTTTTTAAATGTTCACAATACTAACCCGAAAGAAGGAAATTATTCCTAGAAATCTACAAAATTTTCCCAAGCTTTTCACACCTAAACGACCAACAAAAAACAATCTTCATGCTTAATTCGTCCCACCCGTTTATATATGAAAACGTTGGACAGTTCATCTCCCATTGCAAACAGAAAAGAAATCAACCCCCTCAGATAGTTTAAATAGACATAGATTTAAGATAGATGACATATCCATGTTCTGTACATGTATACCACTGTCTTACTTTGCAATTAGCCCACGGGCATGATCTTGCAATAAAGTTATTATCAAGCTATATTAATTATATCAACTGTTTACGAACCATTGCATCAATGTCCCTGCTTATTTGACGAGGGTCATTACTAAAAATGTATTTTTACAGTTTTGCAGACATCTTCAGAGCCAGACTTAGAAGGGAAAGTGGTGTCGTTCCTGTCGCTCTGAAGGTAATCCGGAACCCCCTCTCAGAGAATAACGTCTCAGATGTGGTCAGAGAGGGGAAAGTACTGAGGTGCGTCGAAAAACATACTTTCACTTAATCATAATATAGTTAGTTACCCACTCACTCACTCATACTTGCCGCATGTCAGTCTTCGTTGAGGGGGGCCGTCATTGTCTTCTTCTTAGTGTTTAGGTGGCCACCATCAACTTGCTGATGTTTCTGCCACACTTTGTCCTCCAACTTCGTTAACACGTTAGTTAACCTCGCAACAACATGTTATCTTCCGGTGTATTAAACTTCGTATCGTTGGAAAGGCGGTGTCTCACTGCACTTGCGTCAAGGTTGCGTCACTGCGGGGAGATACTCAACGAATTTAAGAGATAAAGAACGGATTTTCTGACTTTTTGTGTATTTTGTCGTCTTCTAATTCATAGTCGGAGAGGAGATAGGCGCCGCCAGGGGACTAACATGCCTATTGATACAGCACAACATGTTGTGCTGCCCCTACGACTGATTAAGGCTATGGGACGAATGAATGAAGTCATAGTTTTACGTATTGCGCAATATCTAAACTATAAAACATTGGAGAAAATAACAAAGCAGTGACGCAGTGAACGAACCCCGCAGTGACGCAATCTTGACGCAAGTGCAGTGAGATGCCATCTTAAGGTCTCTTAGTATGTGTTTGTGGGTTATTGGAAGGCTAAGCCAAACCCTCTCCTCCCACCACGTTTACCTCCCCAACCAAAGTCAGGTACCCATTTTTACATGTGAAGTGAGGAATGTCGTGAAAATTGCCTTCCTCAAGGGCACAAAATCGGTGGCATTGCAGGATTCGAACCCAGGACCTCTGGGTTCTAGGATAAATGAAATACCCTGCAGTTACGCCGCCCGACGCCATTAGTACATTCTTGACCTTATACATGATTAAAAATGTATTTATTAATTTTTTAAAATATCTTGATAAGCTGTGTTTTCTTACTATACACAGATCGCTTGATCATCCGAACGTTCTGAAGTTGATTGGAAGTTTTCTTCTGACGAATCCCGATGGTGACAGTCGGTATGTCCTGGTAACAGAACTCTGTACGGGGAACCTGAGGCACTACGTACAGAAAAATTCTGCGAAAATCCCAGGGAAACTTGAAAGGTAATGGTTACTATTAATTTTATCAGTGACTATTTTAAAGGTATACTTATCTCCAAATTTTCGATGTCTGACAGCACATTTTGGTCACGGAGAATGGCCTAGTCTCGATCACGCGAGAGAACACGAGACTAGACCAGGCTTGCGTAAATCATCTGCCCCCTCCCCCGCCTCCTTGCGGAGAATGTAATACTACTGGCCGTGAATCACAAACCAAAGTCCTATGAGATGCTAAGCCTACAGCAATGTGTACGGATTTTAACTATTGAAAAAAGAATAAATTTAAGTATTCACAGAATATTATAACAAGAACATTGCATGAAAAGAATGGAGTACTGAATACAAAAACGTTAGAAAAAAATTTCTATGCTACATATCGACGTAGCAATCGTGGTTATGCAAGAAAAAGGTTGAGCCAAGGATGGTATCCCGGCTACATTAACATATAACTACCTCAACTACTTCTGTTAGGTTCGATAACTTTAGGCATGAAAAGAATAGAGTATTAAATACATCTGAACGTTATAAAATGATTCTATGCTACATCAACGCCTGGGTACCATCCTCAGTAGTAACCGTGGTTTAGTAAGCAAAAAGATGGAGCCAGTTTTTGCTTAGGAGGATGGTACCCAGGCTACACCAACATATAATTACTTCTATTGGGTTTGACAACTTCAGATGAAGTAGGAGACCGGTGAGCCTTCCCACTTTTTCTATAATGTGCAGGTTCCGTGATTTTGATGGTAGAATTGCATGTTCTGTGTGCTAATTGGGTATGAATTACCAACTTGCAGGTATTCTACAAAGCAAGGTGCAGCAATGAAACACGTCACAGGCATCGCCATCCAACTTGCAGAAGGAATGAAGTACATACACAGGAAGGGCTATCTACATAGAGACCTTAAAATGGAAAACATTTTGGTAAATGGTCCCTTTGTTTAATAATTTTTCTCTGTTGTCGTTTCTGCTTGCCTAGTGTAGACGTTGGCGCACTATTCGTCTCAACTCTGGCGGTAGTGCCTCAGGTTCTTGTCCGGGTCTGGGCACGACTGGAAAAGAGTCGCATGGTCCTTTTCGGATGGGGACATAAAGTCAATAATTACGTGTGTGGGGAGCTTATGGCGTGAAACTTCTGCACGTAAAAGAACCAACATTTACAGGTCGTTTCGCCACAGTGTCAGTTCGCCAACGCCATTTCGTTACAAGGTAAGTCGTTTCGCAACAAGGCACAAGTCGTTTCGCAACAAAACACAATTGTGAAACAAATCGTATTCTTAACATCACTTGCGCATTCATGGATGTCAGCGAATGAAATCATGACATATTTTCTAAGTGATGTTAGGAATACGATTTATAATGCTATTAGGCCATCTAGAGAAATAAGATTCAAATGTGGCGAAATGAATTGTGCTTTGTTGCGAAACGACTTACCTTGTGCCGAAATGGTGTTGGGGAAGTGACATTGTGGCGAAACGACCTGGTACCGAACCGGTTAACACTCTTATCGTGACCCAGTGTGCTTGGCCAAAACGTGAGCCGTAACAAAATCCCATTGCACTACCGCTATAGCTACTTGAAAACGGTGTACCGAAAGTGCGAAAAGGAAGGAAAAGGAGCGAAAAGGAACGAAAAGGAGCGAAAAGGAACGAAAAGGAGCGAAAAGGAACGGAAAGGAAAGTACCGAAAGCGCGAAAAGGAACGAAAAGGAAAGCACCGAAAGCGCGAGCGAAGCACTTTCGGTACTTTCCTTTTCGTTCCTTTTCGTTCCTTTTCGTTCCTTTTCGTTCCTTTTCGTTCCTTTTCGTTCCTTTTCGTTCCTTTTCGCACTTTCGGTAGACCCCTTGAAAATGTATCTTAAGGATTGAGGTTGAGTTAAGGATGACTTTTTATTTCTGTTTCTCTAGGTGTCGGAAGGTGATATCGTGAAGTTAGGTGATGTTGGTCTTTCGAAAGTGGAAGACGAAGTAACAGGGACGCAATGTGGGACACTATTGTACGCCGCCCCCGAGGTGGGTGAGCTTTATTCTTCGATCAATCCAGTGAATTTACTTTCAAGTACATATATACCGTACCGAAGACGATTAACTGACAAGTACATGTATACAGACAAAACACATTCTAGTCGCAGCCTCATCCTTGGTTTTACTCCAACATCTTTAAATAACATAAATTTCCCGCATGAAGATTGTCGACCGTAAATTCGATGGGTCTTTCGTACAAAGTAGTTAACGATATTTATCACTTATCAACGAGATAGAGCAAGTCAAACTGAGGAATTGTCCAAGTAATTTGATGACGTTAGAGTCAAATTGATATTTTTATTACATGGAATTTGTGATAATGCAAATGTAAGATTTTCTCCCTAATTCAGATTTACATTTCTTGTTAGTGCTGTTGGTGTACAAACAATAAGGCCATTTTAACCGGATGATTAATGTAAACCCGAAACTGTCTTTTGGGTTATGCAAACGTTTTTTGTTGTTCTTTGTTTCTATTTACTTTGAGTGCCACTTTGTTGTTTTACATTTTTCAGAGATGACCCTGATAATGACATATATTGTTTGATTTCACACCGTCAGGTGTACTCTGGCAGTCGTCGCAAGTACACCAGGAAGGCTGACATTTTCAGCTTCGGGCTGATGCTGTGGGAGTTGTGGTATGGTGACGTCATCTTCAAAGGGGCACCGCAGCCACTGGAGTTCATCAAGGAGGTAGCAGCTGGTACGAGACCGTCGTTTCCCACAGGTGCTGTACCCATCTACTTTTGGCGGGAACTCATGCAGCAGTGTTGGGACGGTGAGCCTGAGAAACGCCCCCCAGCGGAGCGATGTCTGAATGTCCTTCTGTGTAACGATGCCTATTCCTCCAACTTGCACTTCAAAATTGACAAACAATCTACACTTTAACAGTTAAGGTCAGGAACAGAGACGAGGGGGTATACAAGCTGAGCCACGTTTGGGACGGCATTCTTGCTGCTGCAGCGCCACCTACATCGGCTATAAGTAGCAGTGAGAAGTAGTTTCCAGTCATTCTACCCTGATGATGGTGTCTGGTAGGTATTGAAACGTTGGAAGTACGCACTCCCTGGTTGTGCCTAAAAAACTTACTATATGAAAGTTAAGGTCAAGCTTTGATAGTTAACATAACCAAATTAAGAATCAGTTCACACTACTAGAAAATAGAAAAAGGTCGGTAGCATAATATATCCGCCAACCAGAGGCAACGTCCTTCACGTCAAGATATCGTTGAAGATAAATATCATTTTCTAATGACATGCCCCAAATATAATGTAGGTAGACAAAAATTAATGAATATGATCACATGTAAGTCTAGTAGACCCTTACCAAAGGCAAGCAGAATGTCATGTATTTTCAATCTACTTATGTCATGTCCAGACTACATGAAAGCCTTTAGGCCAACAAATATGTAGTGCTCTAAAAAAGAGAGAATGTATTGTACAGTATCAGACCGAAACGTTGAACTTGTATATTACACTATGTCAATACGCCATTCCTGTAGTCATAGACTTTAGACGAGTGTCATTGTATAAATTGATTCATTGCTGTTGCCTTACATTGTACCGTGTACAAATGTCGTGCGATAGGGTTCATCCAAGGAGGTTAAAGAAAGACTCTTTCTTTAACCTCCTTGGTTCATCCATTCATTCTGTGTTCTTAAATGACAATATAAATACAGACTAAACTTGACAAGACCAACATTTAGAAGAATTGTGACTTACACAATAAATGTAGGTTGTCTATTGCTACTTTCGGGACATTAGAGACAGTGACTGTAGTGAAAAGAATTTCTACATTTGATAGCACGGCGGTCCGGCACCCAGGCTATCCTGACCAGTGATAACAGAGATGACCAGTAAGTCGCATCGATGTTTTATCATAATAAATGTGAGAGGGAGGATAGCAGAGCGTGATGTGATCAGCTTATGTTAAGTGACTATCTCAATATGGTGCGCCAAATTGCGGTAGGAAATCGCGATTTTAGGACGACGTTTTGCACCGATTCGCGAATGCCTGGCGCAATTTAGCTCAATTTGGCGCAGTGAGATACACTTTTCACGTACTGAGCCCTTGCCGTCTGTACACGTAGAACAGAGACATTCTCTGATAAATACGACCTCTGTCTGCACGTGAAAGAGAGAACACGAGGACCACGAGAACTAATTAGTTAACTGTTATCTTGTTATCTTGAATTTGAACATTGTGAAGGCAAGGTTGCGTGCCGAACCTTTACCATTATAGTAAACAATGTTAAACTGGGTGAAAAACCGACTCCGCATAGGTCACGTTTCTAGAAGGAAACCTTCCAAGAGCCTATTTAAAAGGTAGTGTTTCTTTTCTTTCCTTTCCTTTCCGTTGTTCCTAGGGCGTCTTAATTGTCCAATAACATTTGGCTTTGCCCTTGATAGTTTCCAAGAAAAGCAACCACATTTTCTTCAGCGCCAAACCAAGAATAGGGCCGAGACACCTATTCTGGCGTTTCAAGGACTTGCACAGCCAGGTTATCAATATTGCACTCCGATTTTTAATTGGCAGTTGGAATTCCCGTATCTAACTCAAGATATATAAAGTACAGTACCACAGGTGCTAGAGTGTAACAAATACCACATGATAAGAGGTTTGAAAATTGGCTGACTGTCAGCGTTTCCAAAATGTTCAACTCCTTGTTATTCTTCTTTTATTCCGTTTTATGATTAACGCCCGTCTACAAGGCGCTACTGTTATCGTAAGGCTAGAGGAGGTGAAATGCTCAAGCGGCCAGACACATTCGTTGAAATAAAAGACCGTCTTCGGTGGTTCGGTAGTACTACCAGCTTTCTTGTCGGAGTGGCTGGCCCTCTGTCTATGTGGCGAGCCTTTTCTGTGTCGAAAGTTTTCTAGTTA
>NC_049994.1:5978562-5987670 GCF_000003815.2 Branchiostoma floridae | reverse complement strand
AAAGGCGTGACTGATTTGCGTTTTTCACTAATAGACATTTCATTCAATCTAAGCGAGTCTATTAGCAAACTTTGCCCGAGAAAGTGCAGGAAATAGCGTTTCAGTGGGTTCAGATTTCAAAATTTCCCCGGGACCTCAATTGCGACGCCTCGCATCTTTGGTGTCAGACATGATGAAAGTATGTCGGGGGGGGGGGGGGTATTTCACCCTCAAATACTTACGCCGAAAGCCTTGTGTATTTTGATAGAAATTCCATTAAACTTTGCCTGCAAATTTGGCCCGTCAAAATGTAGGAAATAGCGTTTCAGAGGGTCGAGATTAAAAAATTCCGGGACCCCCCTAGGCATCTCGGGCTTGCGGCGCCCGATGGTCCGACTTAAAAGACCCCCCCCCCCCCAAGCAAAACCACGTAGCTTGAAAAAATGTCTACGTTGGGTCTGCAAGGGAAGCCAACATCCCCCTTGTTTCTATACAGGCCCATACCGTGACCATTGACTACAGCAATGAACACCAAAGTCGTGATGAAGGGCCTGGTCCTTTTCCTGATCGTCATCTCGCAAGCGGAGGCAGCCCCGACACAGAAGCCTAGTGTCGCTCCGACAGAAGAAATCTGGTCAACAACGAACCCTCCTACAGAATCTGCAGTACAGGCGGTCAGACTGAAGCCTAGGTACAGGTGGCCAACATCTCCATTTGAACTCTAGGCAGTCAGACTGAGGTACAACTGCTTGTAAGTACATGCAACTCTATTCTTATAACATTATGATACATTGCTTCAAGTGGGCATGCTGCTGTTTTCTCCTTATCGAGTACAAGTGCAGTCTCGTTGTATACGTTCTCACTTGTTACCTTTATGAATGTATAGATTTGGGTCTGTACATGTCTGTTTTTGTGTTAATGTGCGTTTGTGGCTTGTTTGTGTTTCCAAACATTTGTGTCAGTAACAGGAAAAGACAGAAAACGTTACAGAATATATACTCTCTTAGCATGACTAAGATACACGTCAAATTAAAGATCCAGAAGCAACAGGCTTGTCAAAGATGGAATATAGTTAGACCGACACCACAAAACAGTGCACAAGAAGGCAAATGATTTGCTTTTAGATTAACTACTTTGCAAAGTTCCAGTTGCTAGCACACAATTTACAAGACTATCTGACAATGGATGACTAGTAGGTTTTCTGGTCAAGGGTAATACTGACATGCTTTTATCACGATGCTGTCAAAACTTCAAATGCAGACTGCCACCTGTTTGTATTCATAGCAGTTTGTAGTTCAAAGCTACTGATGTGACATAATGTTGCAATTGTGTCCTAGAGAAAGGCACTTTACAGGACTTTCCTCACTTCAGTCAGGTGTAAAAATGAATACTTTCTTCGGTTAGGGCTGTCTCTCGGATAGGACGTTAAATGGGGGCTTAGCTTCGTGTTTGGGAGAGCCACACCTCAAGCACGTTAAAGATCCCACCACACTTATTATATCGAAAAGAGTGGGTGTCCTTCCCGGTGTGAGTGGATCAAACCTTACAGTCTGGTCTCCAGGTTGAAATCTTGAAAAGGTGATAGTCACCTGTTATGTTATTCCTTCCACACATGTGGTAAACTAGATAAATAAAAAGACGGTACGCTACTTCACGGCGTAACACACCAGGTTTGTACTGGACAGTACAAGCTGCATATCCGGACAGATGTGTTTGATCCACTCACACCGGGATGATCCCTACTCTTTTCGATAAGTACTGTGGGTTCATTACCGTACTCGAGGAGTGGCTCTCCTCAAACACGAGGCCTCCATTTAACGTCCTTTCCGATGGACGGCCTTGGACGACGCTAGGCACTCATTTCCACCTGTGTGAAGAAACAAGGAGCTTTCATTAACTTGAAAAAGAATTAGGGTGTTCAGTGCCTTTCTCAAGGCCGGCACAACATCGGTACCTGTCAAGGATTTGAAATCAGTACCTCTATGTTGTGACCATGCCATATCGTGCTATAGCTACCACCTGGACCCAATTGCAATACGCATGCAAAACTATTAAATGGACTATATCTTTGTCACTCACAGTCCTCCGTGGAACCGAGACTGCCAAACCAGTGACTCCATCATCTTTAAGAGGAGCCTGAAGAAAACAGATATCCTGTTGGGACCAGACGGTAGGAGGGACATAATGTATTCTCCAAGCAGAGGTTGAGTCGCGGGGATAGTAGTGGGCGGTCTTTTTGCTGGCCCAGCTGCTAGCCTCTAGACTCTCTGTGCCTTTTTTCGTCTTCTGGGGGCTCATAATAGATTTTTTCATTTCTTTTTGTAAAGCTTCGCTTGTACTGTCGGCCCGTACAAGCTACCCAGTACAAAAAGAAATGGCCAGCAAAAGTGTAGATCTATTATGGGCAACAAAAGACGGGAAAAGGCCCAGAGAGTCTGCCATGGAGGCCAAACAGCTCCCCTCCCAGGGATTGGAATGGAGACTATCAGTTAATATCCCGGCAACTACTACCCCTGCGACCCAACCTCTGCTTGGAGAATAGACATGATGATTTGTAACAAGTACTAAAGTGGATACCCCCCCCCCCCCTCATGATTCATGACTTGGAGGTTATTCCAGTGTCTGATGTTGTTTCTTCTGACCTAGGTCAGTTTTACAGTAGACAGAGTGCAGAGCCAGTGCTGGGATAGGTGTCGTCCATGCAGCAATTCCTGTGGCTTCGCAAGAATCCCAGAAATGGAAAGGATATCCAAGAAAGGAGGCTACTTATCATCACTCCAAACATCTTCAAGGAAAATACCCGAAATACCACCTATGTTTAGAGCTAGGCCTCCCTTTTCGGATTACAGGTTAAGATACGTCTTTCATAACTATCTGCCTTGAGAGAAAGATTCCACAAGTCAGTGACAAGCTCAAGTTAGTACAATAGCAATGTTTTTCTTTCCATATTCCATCGCCCACAGCGTTATATTTCACACTTTGAGCATACAGTATACAATATTTTTTAATACTATTGTCTCTTTCAACGAAGAGATTTTGTTGTTTGTATTTGTAACGTATATATGTATATACAGTAATACTGCATAACTATACACTGCATAAATATGTACGTATGGTATATATAATGAGCAGGCTCAAGTCGAAGTATGTACCAAAGTATTTTATCATCTGTGGCATGAAAAGACTAAAATCCCAGATCATGTTGTTAGCAAAAAAAGATCAATGTCGAAAGAGAAAGTCGCAGTTTTTGTTGACATTGTAGGTATTAAGTTTCTTTGGATTGTATATACATGCGTATGTCAGGAATGCTGCATCTAGTTGAAGTATGTAGCAAACTGGTCATGGACCTGTTCACATTAGAATTCAGGCGTCAGGACCGGCCCATGCTATATTTTGCAAAATGACTGACTGAAACAGAAACATCCAGGGGCTGGTTTATACCTTTCCGCGGCGATGATCAGTACTAGAGACTCTGAGTGATACAAGCATCTTCTGTCTACCATCAGAACAAGGACAAACAAATATAAGAACAGTCAGGTCCCCTATATGACAGATATTTTGAATGGACAGTAGCTGTATATCAAACATGTTAGCTGTATGCATGTATGATGCGAGCAATTTTCAAGTAAATACATACAAGTACTGCAAACAAAAGCTTATCTGCCCTATACCGATCTGTTTCACTATACAATGTAGTATTACTTGTGAATTTAGATCTTGACAAGTATGGTCAAGATGGCGGAATATTATGAATGTTATGTACTACTATACCTAATATGTCACGTTATGCATTTTGTATTTCTCTCCCAAACTGGTCAAGAGTTTTAAGTACTGTAAATACATTTAAGTTCGCGGGAATTTAATTTCGCGGTAACACCATAGACTGCAGTCTAATACCATGATAGAAAAATGTTCGCGGTGGTTTTAAGTTCACGGTGAAGTGGCCACCGCGAAAACCTCGAACATTAATCCACCGCGAACATCTCTGCATTTACAGTATTTTCTGTAGAAGTATGTTATTCAGCCTGTGTGGCAGAATGTGCTTTCAAACTTGATCATAATAAGCTTCGCTATGAAACAACGACGTCAGAAATCAAAACATGATATACCGAACAATGTCGTGCACACGGCGTTTGCAGTGAGTTTTATTTCTATGTTCACACGTTCACATGTATTACAATATATATTCAAGTCCGTATGAGGTCCGTGTGGAAATCTTAGTTTCTACCCGGCTCCATAGGTCACTGTACAAATAGTATAAATTGGGCAAATATAGATGCGTAACATGGCAAAGGAGTTAGCTGGCCGAGGAATATTTTCAGCTAACTTGTCGGGCATATTATCTGTCTATCATATGTCCAATTTCAAATTATTTTCCAGCAACCTGTGGAGACAGGTAGAGGCTACGACTTCCAAACGGACCTCATGCGGACTTGAATATAACGTTATACGCACGTGTGACCCCACCTGCCCCACAACACAAAACAATACACCAAAACATGAACAAAACATTTTAAAAGAACCATACATGTTGTTCAGAATCACATGTAACTTGTAATGTGGACCAAACAGGACAGCGATTGTTCCGTGTCATAAACCTAGCCCTCTGGACACCATTTGATACATTTCGTGAATAGGAAATTACGGAGTAGTTTTGTTGTCCCGGTGTTTAGCTTAGGGGCATATTTTCCGTGCGGTCCATTTCACAGGTATGTACCACAAGAATATATTACATGTGGAGGGGGGTTATAGGTTGCTTGAACACAACCTGAGTGCCTTCTCCGTTGCATTCCTAGAATAGCACACAGTGGACATATTCTAGTGAGAAAAATTACGCCAAGGTTTGATAACTAGGCGTTTCTACACAATCATGAATGTTAAAAAGTATACGTGTGCCGGTACCGGATACATTGCACACCCCCACAAAATAATGCACACCCACTGACCCTGTCCCTGCGTGCATTACACACGTAATACAGCAACTTGCAGAACAAGTTTTTTGGGGGACACTTAGTGAAACAAAATGGCGGTTCCTGTCGACTTCTGGCTGGTACTTGTGACAACCGTAACGTTAGGTAAGTCATTTTTAAAAGAAAACACGGTTTTTCTGAGGTATTTTTCTTTTAGTTGTTTCAGTAACATGCGCGGGTTAATACTATAGGGTGGACTGGGTCCGGAAAACGTCACGCTTTCATGTCTTGAGTGTGCAATACATAAGTTTTGTGTGTAGTGTACATTTGAAGTGGCAACACTATATAAACAGTGGATGGCACCTGATAGGAACTCAGTACCGTAAGAATTGCCCTGATTTTCACGTTATCAGTGAATAGTTAAATGGATGGAGACGTTGTACAGGTACAACAAGACAAAACTAACACAGAAGCTCGACTTCTTCTCGCTTCTTGGTAATGGTGAAAATGTAGGACTGTATGGGTTTAGCTATGGTCGGTTTTTCGCATGAGGAATATAAATTTGTCAGTGCTACGTACTCGTGTGTCTGAAGTGAGGGAATCTCATGACTTTCTATGTAACTGATAAATGCATTACCACAGGTCTTCAAAAGACATCACTATGTAGATTTCCTATTTCCTATATAGGACTACGGTTTGTCCAAATCTTGCTGATCGCATGTGTCGAACACCTGAGGTACATGTATATGACTACATCTCCTCGACTTCTAAAGATTAAATTTGTTAGATACAGAAAAATCCTTAATTGCTAGTGCTAAGTCTGTATGAGGTCATCAGTTCTAACTGGTCCAACCGCTCGATATCCTAGTAGTTACGCCATACAAATTAGTATGAGTTACCGGACTGCACGGAGTAAATTGATTTTTGCCAAAAATGAATTCAGATTTGTTGCGATACTAATTAGATACTAATTAAGATACTAATTGAAAAAGAAGAGGCACGTGGATTAAAAAGGTACGATAGAAGACGGTAGAAAATATTGAAAACAGCACTTTGTGGACTCTTTCATCATTGAGCTTTTCTCAAATTTAGCTTGTAACGTCACATGCACACGGTATTGTCCCTTAATGCACCCTTCCTTGTAATGTTAGGATGGGGCCTTTGTAATTGTACAGGTGGATTTTCTGTATAATTGGCTTTCGTAACCATGATTTGTTTCCGATATACAATTTCAGTCAAAGAAAACATGCTTTGACACATTTTGACTTAAACTTAAAACACCAAATAAAGATAAGATTTCGTAGTACTTAGACTTTGATTGACTACATTGCATTGTAAATTTTCGGAATCCTGAGTTGTCTTTCTTTCTTGGTCGACCAAAGCTTATGATAGTTACAGCACCCTAATGCATTGTAATGACGAAATAGCTCTATTACCAACACCTTTACATACTGACGAGGCAGGAAGATCGTCTCTAGGGCACTGTGTGGTTAATACATGTATTGTTTCTTGAGGTAACGTAATTGGGTTCTGAGAAGTCATTTTCTGTTGTCCTTCTTTTTCAGCCTACGTAAGCCTCGCCCTCCCAACGTATAATGGACGTACAGAGGACCTGTCAAGAAACAGAAGGGTAAGGCCGACATTTTCAAACCGGGGCCCAGACGGGCTGTTTGTGGAAACGAAAAATAGAAATGTATAAATAACAATCTACACAAATAATGCCCACGACTAGTTTCCTTACATCTCGTGTATTTTGGTGTCTTTTATACTTTGTAAATAAATGTTTTATTGCAAATTCATGCCCTTGGGGCTAATTGCAAGTGAACAAAATCAAATACATGGAGTGATTGAAAACGGGGAAATAATATAAATTCTAACATACAAATATTAACCGATTGTATGTATATACATGATATCGAGTATAAGATTCTAAAACCTACATTATTGCCCGGCCAGGCCCCGGTTTAATTGGAAATGTGCCGTAGGTCTAGCTAGGACATTAGTTTATTTTACTTTTCAATGGCAAAATTTGCTAGCGACTTCGTCAAAGAAATTTTGACCATTCTCAACGCGATCGAGTCGGCCCTAGCTGGACCAGAGAGATCATTGCACAATACATCAGAGCCATGTAAAACAGCTTCACAGTAGGGAATTGTTATGATGCTGATCAATTAGTCAGTTGGGTAGTCATTACTGATTCCCAAGAGACAAAATAATGGATCAATTTGTACCTTTGCGAAAAGATGCAGAGCTATTATCTCAACCGTTTGTAAGGCAAACAAAACTTATTGTTTTAGCTGTGATTAATCGTTATCTTATATAATGTATTGATAAACTCCTCTGATTAAAGACCTAAAATCATTAGCCTCCAACAGGCGTTCCTGCGGGGAGACGGGAATTGTAAAATTCATCAAAAAAAACCCCCGGGGAATTGGCCAGGGTTTTACATGGTCCACGCTTGGATTCATGTTCCCCCTGTGGGGCCAACCAACTCCTCTGGTAGCAAAACTCCCCAGGCAAATTATTCTCCCTATGATAGCTAGCGTAGTCAGTCTGGTATAGACAATGAAATCGTGACCATAAGCATAGCCTGCTTGTCCAGAACGCGAGATATCAACGCCGGATGATCTCCTGCAGTACCATAACAAGCGGTTAGGGGCTGAAACTCTCGATGTAGTGATTTTGAGGTCTCAGCAAGGTTTATCCACATGCCAAATATCAAGACAATCCACCAAGGCATTGTCGAGTTGTCCTGTTCGCACAAGCACGTACGAACTCACGCGTGACACATAAAGGTGTGGCCACATGTCTTTTCAACCTCCTTGATATATTCAAGACCGAATGAGGTCCGTATGGAGTTCTTATCATCTACCAGGCTCCACAGGTCACTGTAAAAATAGTAGAAATTGGGCACATATTCTGTATCATAACATGCCAAAGGAGTTATCTGGTCTGGGAGTATGGTTTGCGACCCAGCCAACTCGTCTGGAATTTTATCTGTCTATATTTGTCCGAGGAGGTTGAAACCTCCCTGATTTGTCCAATTTTTATCATATTTCCAGCAACCCGTGAAACCTGGTAGAGGCTAAGACTTCCATACAGATATCTCATACGGACTTGAATATATACGCACGTGTAAACCCACCTTAACCTTCTTGGCAAAGGTGATTAGAAATATAGAAAAAATAAAATAACATTTTTTTTCTGTCTTAAGGCTGCGGAGAAGTCTGACCTCAATGTCGCTATAGACGGCATGCTCGCCAACGTGGAGGGTGTGCTTGATCGCTTGCATCGACCGGAAAACTCCGACGATGACCGAGACGAACCCGAAATTTACCGACACGAAATAAACCGAAAGGAGGACGAAGAACGACTGGACGAATTAAAACAGGCGGACAATGGACTGAAGCATGTTCTCGAGGAATCCAAGGAAAGTGAGGGAGAAAAGATCGATGCTTTGGAAGACCTCGGCAAAGCTCTTGCCAAAGCTGACCAAGACGACGAAAAAGAAAGTATTGATGGAGAAAAGACAGAAGGAGACAAAGAAGAAGAAGAGACTAAAAAACAAGAAAAGAAAGAACATGAAACTGAAGATAAGAAAGATGACGATGAGGTCTCTGATGATAAAAGTGAAGAGGAGAGCACAGGACAAAAGGAGAAGGAAGAAACAACAGATGACATAGATGCAGACCAGGCATATGCTGATATCCAAAAGGCGATGGCGGAAGTAGACGCCTTAAGAAGGAAAGAGGGACACGAAGATACGGAGCATAAGGAAGGAAAGGATGTAGACGAGAGTGATGAAGACGAAAAGAACGAAGTTGATGAAGATGAAGTAAAAGATGAAAAGGAGTCAGAAGAGGATGAGGCAGAGGATGATGATAGGCAAGGGGGAAAAGGCTCGAAAGAGGAAGGGGATGAACCGGAGGGAGAAGAGGAGGATGGGGATAAAGAGGAGGAAGAACAGGAGGAAGGGGATGAAAGGGACAGAGAGGAAGAAGAGGAGGAGGAAGGGGGTGAAAATGACGGAGAGGAAAAAGAACAGGAGGAACGGGATGAAAAGGACAGAGAGGAAGAAGAAGAGGAAGAAAAGAATGAAAATGACGGAGAGGAAAAAGACCAGGAGGAAGGGAAAGAAAAGGACGGAGAGGAAGAAGACGAGAGAGAGGAAGAAAAGGAGGAGGAAGAAGAAGAGGAGAAAGGGCATGAAGAGGAGGGA
>NC_049994.1:5966028-5978462 GCF_000003815.2 Branchiostoma floridae | reverse complement strand
GACATCCGCGCATCAATTTTCGGCCATTTACCAAAAAAAAAGTAGTTTTCAACCACACTGTAAATCGTATAAAGCAGCTTTAAATAACCAAATACGTACCGTGGATTGCAAAAACAAATATTGTAAAATGTCATAGAAAGGCCAGATAACATGTGAAAGAACAAGAATGAAGATTATATTGTTTGGTGTACAATATTCTGCGTGTTTGGCCATATGTTCAACATTCCTTGGACCACTTCGATTTCGCAATGAAGGCAACTTTTTTTTTGTTTCAAACCTTTCTTTTTTAAATTGCACGCTCGCATCAGTTTTGAGGTTCTCAGAGAATCCATATAATCAAATCAACATAGCCTTAGAATATATAGTATAGCAGAGAAACCAATAATCTGTTTTCATAGTCTGTAAGACTGAGATTTACATATTCTTCTTTCTCAGCGTTAGCTCGGATGTCGAGAAGCAAAAGAAGAAACTCCTTGAGACAGCCGAGTACCTGATGGGCCTGGCCATGAATCCTGATGTCTCCAAAGAGGAGAAGAAGCGTCTCCTAGAGGACGCCGCCAAACTGCAGGAGGCAGCGCACGAAAAGGCAGTGGGTACTGTTGAGACCGAGGGTTTGATGAAACAACACAGCCGACCTACAGAACTAGACATGGACAATAAACATGTACTACTTATGTGAATGAATTCTACTGTGATAACATATGATACTCCGTAAATAACTTCATCAGGTTGGCAATTATTCATTTAGTTAGTTTTTTAGGCACAACCAAGGAGTACTCACTCCCAACGTTTCGTCGTCTGTCAGACACCATCATCAGGGTTAGAATGGCTGGATACGATTCTCGCTGCTACTTATAGCCGATGTAGGTGGCGCTGCAGAAGCGAGAATGCCGTCCCAAACGTGGCTAATTTCTATCCCCCCTCATCCCCTGATGATGGTGTCACCAAAATGTTGGAAGTAAGTACTCCCTGGTTGTGCCCAAAGAACCTTACTATATATAAACATAGGATACTGTCATGAATAACATCTGCCCATCACCGCTAGTACAAGAAATTATGATATTTGTAAATATATACCATATTGTAAATGAACAAATTTCAATTTCTTGCTATAAAGTCGGACATATTTCAGCATCATACTTGTTTAAAAGGACCGGCCATGATATTAAATGCAAGCCTTATAGTATTTTAGTGTGTGTTTCACTACGGTACTAACGTTAGTACTTTTAAAAGACTTCGAGTGCGGCGCAGTTTGTAAAAGTCCATGGGCAAAATATTTTGTTCTTATGGTATAATGTTTATACTTTCTGTGTGCTTAGCATATAAGAAATCTCTCTCAAAAAAAGTGAAAAGCTGTCCGAAATCACTTTTACTTAATACGTAACGGTTTATTATGATGACAGATCTCATAATTTTAACCGTAAATTTTACTCTCAGAAACTTTACTTCCTGGTATTCCTCAGCACTAGAAGACGCCTTGGGATTTGATAAACTATATTCATTATTTCTGTAACTCTATGTGATGTCAATAATAGTGTCATGCGAAAATTATGGATTAGTACTATTGACGAGTATTGTCAAGAAGACAAGTCAACTTTTCACTCGTGTATTTTCAATTGCATTTTATTAGTTTAGCAGTGTTGTAGTACTGTCGGGTCCCTAAAAGCCTGAAACAATGGAATTTTTGTAGTTATTGTAGGTTTGCTCTTCACTGACTAACAATTTTAGTCTGATTACGGTGTAGATGACAAATAAAACTCACTCTTAAGAATTTTTCATTTCTGGTGTTCAAGCACGGTTGCCTAAGTTGTTGTTTAGTCAATGAGGTTTAGAGTTTGTTGCAAAGAAATAAACAATGCTGCCAAACTATGAATACGGTTCATCATTTCGAAATCACTTTGAAACTCGAATTCATTGATTGAATTCATTTATTCATATCATAAAAGAGACTTTCCCCGGATTTGCTATCGGACACTCTATCGGACCTGTTTTCAAGTTGAATGGGAACGAGAATAAACAGAAATGTAAGTCCTGGATACGAGAGCTAAACGAGCTCATTGAATCTGTGGGGGTGTTTAAAACAAATAGATGAAAAAATTATCTTCATAAATTTAGAACCATTTATACTGTAAATACCTATCAAGTGGTACCAATGTATGATTACTTGTTTTATAGTATTTACATATGCAGTAGATTAATTCGAGGAGGTTTACTGTTATTGAAAACACCCCTGTGGTTGAAATGGACGCTCCGTTCCATCTACCCTGCGAAGGTGACAGAAAAACGTGTGCAGTCGGCAGTGGAAAATTCCAGGTCGGAAAACACGAACGTTTTGGACAGGATGTCGTCTGTCGTCGTTGTAACCAGGTAGGTAACACTTATTCCTGATGTTAGCCGGGTTAAGGTTCTTGTTTAGGGTCGAGATTTGGTTGGGAAACGCACTGACATGTCGGTATAAGTAACGGTCAAATTATCGGTCAGTGTTTTTTTTGGCTGGTTGGGGTCGGGGTCACTTTACATGTGTATAAACAACCATGTAACCCTAGACCCGACGCCTGCTAGCTAGACTCGTTAGTTTCGTGCTGTTGTTTTTGTTGTCCATAACACAGCGTTTTATTTACGATGATCTGGTGTAGTTTAGATTGAGCTGACAGATATTGATGGTCGAAAGAGCCCCCCTCCCCCAAAACCCCAACCCCTTGTTTTACCTTGGCCCCTCCTTTGCCACGCCCTCCCCCACTTCCTGCAAAAAAGTTGACAGACCACCAAGGACAATAATTGTCCTTGACACCACATACCATGTTGCCATCATTCAAATATTTCAACTGTCATTTTGGCCTACCATGCCACGCTTCATAATGCTTTACTAATTTCAATTTCTAGTATTAGCCAAAAATTAATATGTGAAAAAATATGTAGCACTACTCTATTGATAAAGCAAAATGTGTTGGTAAGAAAACATACTCAGGTGTAGCTTTCCTATTCAGGGCTTGTAATGATATATATATATAAGCCCAAAGTATGTGGTTAGTAGCTATAGTTCAAGATACTGTTAACTTTGTACAACAATAACTTGAAATTAAGTATGCCTCATGCTGTCAGTATTGCAAGACACAGTGTTGGGGGGGGGGGGTTGACTGATGCTTCTGTGTACCAGCAGAGGTTTAGGCGCGAGACATACAGAAAATGGTACAAAATAGAAAGCCTGATGAAAACACCTAAAAATGCTAAAAAAAAAAACAGCCGAAGTCTAATCTCTGCTTGGAGAGTATAAATTTTTGCATCACTAAAACCAAAAGACCACAAAAATTGATTTGCTTGTAATATTAAACCTACAACATGCATAACTCATGATAGTCATAACCTTTCTGAATAGATTGTTAAAAGAGTTGAAAATTTAAAGGCCTACAATTGAAAGTCTTAGCCTCCATAGCAGGCTCTCTGGGGCCTTTTTTTGGCTCATAATACACTTCTCTTTTTGTACTGGGTCGCTGATCGCCAGCCGTCGCTGATCGCCAGCAAAAGTGTATTATGAGCCAAAAAAAAAGACCTCAGAGAGCCTGCTACGGAGGCTATGAAAGTCTCACATCTGCTTTGAAATCTCCCTTGTGCTCAGTCCACATGTCCCTTGTCAGAAACACCTGTTGATAAAGGAGACACACCTGTGTGCAGATGACAGTGTTATCAGCACCATCTGGTGCCAGATAAGACTTTGATCTGTCTAAGTCTTAACACAGATGGAAGCTTTGCTTACATGATGTCAATTCAACACTGTTAAGTCTGTAAGTGTAATACAAACTGGCCCCTCCCTGCTAGGAGGCTGGCCTGATGTTGGGCGGGCAGCTATAAGCAAGATTTAATCAGGCTACAATACTGTGGTGTACCAAATGTGCCAAATGCTGGTGAAGGGAATTCCCAAAAGTGCTCACAAATGGTTCACAGTCTGAATGCATAACTAATACTAGTATGTACTGTTTATTGTGTAGCAGGGCTTTAGCCAGCTCGAAATTTTTTTCCGTCAGCCAATTACAATCGTCGCGAAAACCGCGAAAATTAATGAGAAGAACTGAACTGAGACCTTAAAAAACGGGTTTTAATGAGATTATCGTATGCAAAAGGGCGCCGACACACATTGTCAACAATCATAACAATAGCAAAACAAACAGTGTGTGGCTTTTACGGCCGTGGACGGCGTCCCCAAGCCGCCTGTAGCTTCCACCAAGGATTTTTGTCCGTCAAGGTTGACGGATTGGTTTTAAAATTTTTCCGTCAGACGCAGCAAATTTCCGTCAATTGACGGAAAAACGGACGCTCGCTAGAGCCCTGTTGTGTAGCTAACAGTATGATTAGGAAGATGTTACTTATGCCATACGAATGGTACTTTGACTGACATGCATTGAATATCAATTAATTATGCAGAGGTTGAGAACATTGCACAATTGAAATTATTATTGTTAGCTACATGTATATTTTATTATTATTATCATTAACAGTATATTAACAATGAATGGCTAGACATTATCATGTCGATATGAGGTAGCATTTTAAAACTATGGCCTAACCAATTCACTTTCAAAGAAAAAAGTGTTTCACCCCTTCAAAACCTGCCAGAATGGTACAGTCATCTGACTTTTGACCTTTTCACCCAGACTAGACAAACTGAACTTTTGACTCTGCCATGCAAGTCTACCAGTAGTACTTTTCTCAGAAAGCAGTTTGTTACGTTTTCTGTCTATGGATAAGTAAGTATGGTACAATAACTGCTTATCCTTTTGTCCAAACTTAAACCTGTGGATGTTAGAAGTTGAAAACAAAAAATAACAGTGACATTATGCAGTTTTTTGCTTGACTGCGGAAGGAAGTTTATTTTTCCTGAGGCTATTTAAGCATCCGGTATAAAAGCTTGTACATGTATTGTTACTGCAGGTTGTAGTGCTACAGGGTGTCCAAGGTGTTTGACTTGACTTATTATTCTTACTTCTTAGCTTATGTCTTATTTGTACAGCTGCCACTGTGATGGTACAAGTTAGTGGTAACAATGTGTATACAGTGTTACAATGGAACATGTACAGTCAAACCTGCCCGAGCGACCACCTCTTCTCAGCGACCACCTGGCCATTTCGACCGCTTTTTCTCGGTCCCGATTTATTTTCCCATTGACGTAAGCATTGAGCGACCTTTTCTCAACGACCACCTGGCCAACGCGACCGCGACCGGCCCAAATTGGGACCTATCACCACCGCATCATATTCAAGATTGAGGTTTTCATCCATTTTTGATGATAATTAGCACGATTTTGTGCCGAAATCGGCCAGTTTGCGTCGGATTTTGGGGTTAAATTTACAGTTAACAGTGTGCGTGTTGTATCTGACATTAAAGACATGGCTTCTTTGCGTGCGTGCAGTGTGCTTGCTATTTGCCATTAAACACAACGGAAACCATTTATACTTTGCATCGGGCATGTTTTGAGTCGATACTCTTCTCAGCGACCACCTGTCCAAATCGACCGTTTTTTTCCGGTCCCCCGGTTGGTCGTCTTGGGCAGGTTTGACTGTATATGTATGCCAGGTATATATGTTATATGTTTAGGGAACAAAGGGAACACACATACACCCTTTTCTTGACACCTGTTTCCCTTTGAAAAGACTCAAACTGCAGAAATAAAATGTTTATTCTAGGAAGTTTTTAGATCCATTTTGACTAGTTTTGTTCATCTTTCAACAGGCAATTGTTTCGTGTACAGAGGATATTCCATCATCTGGTAGGTGACACTTTCTCTATAAATGAGCACATGTTATACTATAAGTTAAAGTACATACATGTATACACTTCTACATATAGAAATTCTTTATATCATATATCATCATTTTATTACCCTTTTAGAAATTGCACATAATTGAGTATGTTTATTACGTACTCAAGGTAATATTTCGATAATGGAACCATGGCTCTGTCATGGTTGTCACTTTTTAATCACGCCATCCTTTTAATATTAATATTGATATGCATGATTACATTTCATCCACTACAATTCAGCCGACTTGCTGCTATTAGACATTTTGAACTATACAATGTATGGTATCAATAAACCATTTATGATTTAATTACTCTTAATGTATTAACATTTCTACGTAGTACTGTGTAGTTTTGTAAAATCATGGAAACTTGTATTGTAATCATTAGTGATTTCCTACATCATGTTCCAACCGCACAATACCAGTAGTTGATGATAATCACCATTCCAAAATTAAGATGTAATTGCATGTAAGTCTGCAGTGATTTGATATTGCATTAGGGAGAAAATGGATTATTTGCAGTGGTTTTGAGTGAACAATAGCACTGTAGTCACAACAATGGTGTCTTTACTGACATAGGCTGAGCCAGTCAGAAACCATCCACCAGCAACTCAGTAAGGATGCTACAGACAGACTGACAGAACAGTCACCTCCAGCACATCATACTAGTACATGTGATACTATACGACAGGTACAAATGTACCACTCAAGCAAGGCAAGCAGAGGACAAAACAAAAATTTTCGCCTTGGCTTTGAGTTCATGGTGAAACGATCACTGCAGGGTTGTAACCAGGGCCCGTCCTTTGACGGAATTTTGCAGCTGGGGATGGAAAAGTTTTGCTAATGTAAAGATTTTAAAAAAACCTGAAACCCTTGTGTAATTTTTCACTAAAACAGATACCTTTGAACAGCTACCAGCAAAATTTACACCTCAAAATGTAGGAAATAGCATTTCAGAGGGCCAAGATTTTCCGAGACCCCAACCCCCCTAGGAATGTTGCATGACGTCTAGTGCTTGATAGGATTTACATTAAAAATCGAGGGGACAGAAATTGATTTCATTTTCAGACTGGCTACAACCCTGGGTCACTGAAAAAAATGCAAACATAAGACCACAGCAAACTATATCTACATTTAAATCCTGTACTTAATCTGATATTCTTTTCTGAAAACCTTTCCTTTTCTTTACTGTCTGCAGAGAATGTCCTCCACAGCTGCCACACAGCCAGAAGTCCTGTTGGAGAAACAGAAGAATGTTGGAGTCATCACCCTGAACCGGCCCAAGGCCCTGAACGCACTCAACCTCAACATGATCAGACAGATATACCCCAAACTTAAGGTCTGGGCATCACACAAAATTATTCTATCTAAGGCCACACCAATTTAATTTCTTGGTTCTCGGATTTTTTCAGAAAAATATTGGGGCGGTCGGTCGGTCGGAAAAAAAAAAAAAGAATTGCAAAAAGTCTGTGGTGAACTTATATAACACAAAAAACCGAGGTAAGTAGTCAAGTTTTCAGCTTTTCGTGGTATGATTTATCCAATGAATCTCTTCCTTTGATATATACATTTGTACCACTGTACTGATCATGTGACTGCATATAAGCGCTCTGATTGGTTTATCAGCAGTATGTGCCCCTGGAATGGGGTTTTTTAAAGGTCTCGATAGCAAAACCTATATCATTTTTCTTGGGATTAAATTTTTTTTTTTCCAAATCGGAAAAAAATGGGTCGGGAAATCCGAGAACAAACAAATAAAATTGGTGTGGCCTAAATGAAATAGTTGAATAGCTCGATAGCCCAGCTTTAATTTGTGTAAATGCTTGTGTTCGTTCATCCGTCTAGTCGATGAGGACTGCTTTTAAATCATCTTGTAATATAAGTTGTATGTTTATTTATTTCAATCTCCATTAGACTTGTTAGATATGTTGTAGAGTTATGGATAACACTTTTGATGTGTAATGTTATATCACCATTCCTGTGTACTGTAAATGCAGAAATGTTCGCGGTGGATTAATGTTCGCGGTTTTCGCGGTGACCACTTCACCGCGAACTTAAAACCACCGCGAAAATTTTTCTATTATGGTATTAGATTGCAGTCTATGGTGTTACCGCGAACTTAAATCCACCGCGAAAAGTCCTTTTCCCCGCTACCGCGAAATTAAATCCCCGCGAACTTTAATGCATTTACAGTATTTGCCTGTCGTAGACTCTCCAATATCAGCAATGCTGCTCAAGAGTCTGTGTAATATCCTTTGTCACATTTGCTAATAAATGAAATAAAGCAACCATATGAACTCAGATGAGCAGTGCCCTCTGTCAGAGAATGAAGTAACTGCATGGCACAAAACACACATTTGTAACAGTGGGGTTCTAGCGCTGCCAAACTGACCACGCCAACAGCTCTTGAGCTTTTGGTGTTATGGTTAGCACGTTGGATTTGTGATCCGGCTGCCCGGGTTCGGCGCGGGTTCGAATCCCGGGAGTCGGGATGTTGTTTCTTTCTGTTATTACTCGCAATCCCCTGAATTTCTACAATGGTTCCCACGCCGGCCCTGTGAGTAACAGGCTAGTATGTGCCACACAGGGATGTCGATCTCGGAGATTCGAGGACGAATCTTGAAAAGAAAAGGGAGAGTAGTGTAACAGTGTGGTTCTAGCGCTGCCAAACTGACCACGCCAACAGCTCTTGAGCTTTCGGTGTTGTGGTTAGCACGTTGGATTTGTGATCCGGCTGCCCGGGTCCGGCGCGGGTTCGAATCCCGGGAGTCGGGATGTTGTTCCTTTCTGTTCTTACTCGCAATCCCCTGAATTTCTACACATTCAAGAAAACATTTATTCCATTCCCCAAACCATCCATGTAGTTCTATTGAAACTGTACAATTTAAACACTAATATTGATGTTCATTCAGGAGTGGGAAGATAATGACGACACAACCATGATCATCATAAAAGGTGCTGGAGACAAAGCCTTCTGTGCTGGGGGTGATATCAGAGGTCAGTTCTTCCTAATAGAGTTAGGCCTGTTGTGTTTTCTGTTTCCCTACTTTCCCTAGAAAACTCCGAGACTTTTTTGGAGTCAGGGTAGTGGAGACACATGGCTTCCAGTTAGAATTTTTATTCAGCCTGCTTCATATTGAAGTACAAACACTGCTTGTTCTATCTAATGAAGGATAAATGTATCTATTATGCACAGCATTTAAGTTTGACATTGAAAGATATTTAGTGTCCTCATGCATTTCAATGTACTTTGTTCAACTGTGAGTCTGTATTGTAAATTAAATTTATAGCTAAACACTAGAGTTTGAGCCATTTGATACTTTGGTTTCATTGTAAACAGTTTAAGGGTCATACCATGTATATATAACATTGCAAAATGCAGTAAATCTTGTTGTCCTCCCTGTAGCTGTGACAGAAGCTGGGAAGACTGGAGATCGACTTGCTGCAGACTTTTTCCGGGAGGAGTACATCCTTAACAATGCAATCGGTGAGTTGTAGTGGCTTGATTCTCACTTTATCATCATCATCATGACAACCGATGTGTATGCAAAATTCTCTCCATGTTACAGGACGTGAGTACTTTTTGATTAACGTGTATAAAACCTAGGCCAGTTTGCTGCTTTTTTTTTTTTGTGGAGAAATTGTATCTCTTCATTACAACTTTCTAATTGTCTTTAATTCTGAAAAATACAAAGCTATGATTATGAAGTGAAATATCGTTGATAACCCCTGATAGTAATACCACTTCCAATGCACTGATCCATAGATATTTTTTCAAGAAGGACTTTCAGCACTTTCAGTCATTTTATTTGAGAAGCTAATGTTTTTCCATGTCTCCCTCCAGGCACCTGTCCTATACCTTACATAGCCTTTATCGATGGGATCACTATGGGAGGGGTGAGTTGGCTGTCAATCAATCAATCCATCAACAAATGCACCAATCAGTGAGGAGCATGTTATAACATCTAATCTAATGTTCATATTACAAAAATTTCCTTATTCAATAAGTTATTGTAGTGAATATACAATGTATATACATGTATTGCAATGTACCAGATTTGAAATAAATGGCAAATTTCTTGGAACAAGAGATTTGGTGAGCTTTTTTTTCTCTTCAGTGCTTCAGCTTTTTGGGGGGATCATCTCAAATCTTCCATGTTTTCCCTGTAGGGTGTCGGATTGTCTGTCCATGGTTTATATCGTGTTGCTACAGAGAGGACGTTATTTGCCATGCCTGAAACTGCTATAGGTAAGCCAAGGTTTAAAACTTTGTGGTTTTAGTTATAGTCTCTAAATATTATCTACAAAATTATTTTCTCTCTTAGAAATAAAGTCTTTCTGTGTCAAAATGTCTCCTACAACTATATGATATCATTGATCAAGGTTTGGTTTGTAAAGCACAACATTTTCCACCATTAGTTACCATGCTTAGATATCACATTCAGCATTCTTATGAGTTCTAGATATGAAAACTAGGAAAAGATAATTTGACTGGTCTACCACAGGCTCTGTTCTTTTGTGTGTTGTGTGAGTAAAATACATGTTATTGTTACAGGTCTTATTAGATATGCATGTACCATATTATTTATGTGGTGTTGAGAAGCTAGGCTAGTGGAAGCAAGATCATGACCCAATTGATTTGATTACTCGTACATTCTCCCCTCCAGGTCTGTTCCCTGATGTAGGCGGTGGTTACTTCCTGCCCAGGCTAGGCGGTTCCCTGGGGATGTACCTGGCTCTGACCGGATACAGGTTAAAGGGCAGGGAAGTCTACAAGGCCGGCGTGGCCACACATTATGTGGAGTCAGACAAGGTGAACACATAGTTAATTTTGTTCTCCTCGATTTTGAAGAAACACTTGAAACTAGCCAATGTACAGTAAAGATACATGTCTTAATTGAAAACAAAATTTCCTAAATGCATTCCGTGTCAGTGTATTTCCAACATAACTTTTGGGATACAAGGGTTACTTGCCCTAAATTTTAAGAAGTTTAATAGGGCCTTGGAAAAAAATATTGTGTTTCCTGCTTCAGTCCTGAAAAAATTAAGGTCGGTAGGTAGGGATTATCTTTTTTTTTTCTTGTTATTTCTTTTAGGCTGGCCAAAAACTCTAGTGGTACATATTACAGTAGAGTTGAACAAAGTAAACTGAAATGCACGAGGACAGTTGTTGAGGCCATAACTTCTTGTTATTTTTCCAGCTGCCAGCATTAGAAGAGGAACTGATGTCCCTGAAACAGTCCTCCTCCCAGAAGATTGACGAACTGCTGACAAAATATCATAAAGAGGTGAATGCTCAAAATTTCAACATTTTATACAAAATTCTTATAGAAGATAAGATTAGGAAAGGAGAAACATATTACTAGTTCTTGCTTGACGGACATAAAACTTGCTCTTGCCAAAGACTGCAAGCCTAGACTTTGTACGTCATTAAGAGTGGAATAGGGATACATGTCCTTGTTGTAACCGCCTAAATAGTAGAACATGTACACTGTGTTTTGCTACTGCACTTAGAACTGAGTTTTAGCCAGCATCCATATCCTTCCGTTCTTTGACTGAATTTGCACCTTCGGACAGACAAAAATTTTGTCCGTTACGTCCTCTGGAACGGACAAAAATCGTCATGTAAAGATGTTAAACAAATGAAATTTCGCAAAGGTCTCCAGAAATTCAGCGCAGATGCCATTGAACCAAGCAGAGTATACTCTACCAGCAAAATTTGCACCTCAAAATGCAGGAAATAGTGTTCCAGAGGGTCTTAGATTTCAAAATTCCCCCAGACTGCGCTAGGACTGTCGTGTGGAAGCCTCCGGCACTTGACAGGATTGCCATTCAAAATCTAGGGACGGAAAAAAATTCAGGCTGGCTATAGCTAGAACACTACTCCAGACCCTTGCGATATATCCCTACCTATTGTAACCTCCTGGCTGCAAAGAGAGAGTAGTCAGCCCACCCAATAACCCAATAATAGTGGCCTGAAAACCCTAACTTATTTTAAGAATATTGTGACCTTTCTGACACTTTTTTCTCCCTTGCTAGACCAAGAGGGAGATGCCCGAAGTGCCTGAGTTTTCTCTGGAACCTCACATGGACAAAATCAACAAGTAAGGAACCATGTCACAAAATCAGCACGTTATGATATTGATAATCCAGTGTATGCTATGGCTTTATGAATAATCTTTATATTCAAGATAATTAAAACTCAGTTTTTCAGATGTTCGCAGTGTACAACTTAAAGATATTTGTCTCTACAGAATGTTTTTTTTATTGCAGGCTTTGTTGAACAAAGTTAGGTTTGAATGTCTGCAAAGTTTGTAGGCACAAATTGTATCTTGTATTTTTTTTGCACCCTTTTTTGTCTTTTAACATTGCTGTGCTGGTGGCTGCATCCTGAAGATATTATAAGCTAACATCCTTTATCAAAGTTTATGTTAATGGTGGTTTCACACAGAAGGTTCTTTCCTCTGATTTTGCCTTGTGCATGCTATCTTGTTTCCACACAGCTTTCATTTCAAATTACGTATATTTGTTCAAATATCATCAGCGATAATATATCTCGTGAAAACGGAACTAAATTATCAACATCAACAAATGCTACCCCTTGACAGCAATAAATGGCATCAACAAGTGAAATGGCTG
>NC_049994.1:5911282-5965928 GCF_000003815.2 Branchiostoma floridae | reverse complement strand
CAACTTTCAAAGATCTAGATACCCATTGAGTTGTATTACAAATGTATAAGAAAGCTGTATGTAAACAATGTTTTTAAATAAAACGGAACATAACCCTACCCTCTTATGGATATACAATCACATGTTTTGTACTGTTGCTTGACACCTCACCTAACAGCAAATATGAAGGATACCTAATGTTATACTGGCCTGCCTGATATACATAATAAGCATATCAGAAGAACGTTAACATTGTGCTTGACATGAGCTGTGATACATGCATTGGTTTTTTCACTGTTGAAAGTTTCAACACGTCAGGGCTGGGAACTTAAGTCTCAATCAGTACGCTATTAAAAAATCTAATGATTTTATTAAAACGAGAAGAAATTATTTCTGTCTAACCTATGTCAGAAATACAAGAAGAAATTGCTATCTAATATTGAACTCCAAAACTGGGAACAGAAACATGATGCTATAGATAAACCTGAAAAATCCTTTGTAATTTCATTCTATCACTGAAAAAAAAAAAAATCACAGTCAAAATCAGCTTCTCAAAAATAGAAGTAGAAGACGAAATTATCTTGTTTTTCAACCATATAGAAGAGAGCCTGTCTCACATTTTCGATGTGGGTTCAGTGGCTGAAAGCTGGTGTTTCATTCTGCGGAAAAGATGTGTTTGTGAACACCCCTACACTGGCTGCTAGTTCCGAGGCCTGACGCTCTGTTCTAACCAGTTCATGTTATTATCGCAGTTTGCAAGTAACCCAAGCACGTTGTAGGTGAGGATAAGGATGGTAACGGCCTTTTTTATTTAATGGCTGAGGCGCAACACTGTCTCTTCCACCGTCTGGCCAAGGAAATCGGTAAAACAGTTTTTCTCCGTCAACCATGTACCGCCATATTTCTTGGTCTAGACCCCATGGTTTTCGCTCGTCCTGTCCATTTCGTTTTCCTAAGAAAAAGCATCGCTGTGTACCATCTCTTTTCTGATGCAATAAATTTCAATGATTACATAAGCAAAAAGAACTAAAGGTAGAGTTTTTAGACCTTTCTTCTGTGTATTCTGTAGTGGTTTTGTACGTACATGGGAGTCTACACTGGAAAATATGGTCAAAGTACATGAGCGCCCTCTTTCCTTGGTAACAAAAAATGCAAGATACTGATAAATCCTACTGTGTTGCTTCATATCAAAAAGTTTTGAAGTCATAACAATCCAGAGTAATAGAGATTTTATTGGAAACAAACTTTTTTTCTGGAAAATTAGCGGTGTGAGCTTTAGGGGTAAAGCATGTAAGGTCAAATTTTGGTTTGTGATTCTTACATCTCAATGTACATGTGGTTGCAAAATTCAGGCACTAGTTTAGCTATGTAGTGTTATAAAATAATGATGCTACATTTTTATGGTCCTAGGGACAAGCTTGTCCCATGTCATTTTTTAGTCGAGGAGTATGAGATCTTTTTTTGAGCTAGAAAATACGTTGGGTTAGCTGTAAGGTTCTTCTATAGCTTTCCTGTTGTCCAGCTGCTAGCAGATACGTCTTAGGCTTTTCCAGGAGGCTGAGGCAAGAAGGAGAAACAACATGGGAGCTATGATTGCTGTTACTTACATGTGATATTACAGCCTGCAACTTCAAGTGAGTCGACACGTTTCAGGAGAGAAGTAGCTGAAAACATGGCACTAGAACTAGCACTGCTCTAAGCTTTGTAACTATGTACCGGTATATTATGACATGTTTCTGTGATGTAACCTTACCATAATGACACTCTGTGTGTTCATGTGTTTGTAGCCTGTTTTCCCCAGACAGTGTAGAGGAGATCTTTGAGGCACTGATGGAGGATGGGTCAGAGTGGGCTATGCAGCAGTTGGAGGTATGTATATCGTGGGTCTTTATATCATAGTCTCTTAACCTATGAAACAGGTTGTTATATCACTGGACTGCTCCAAATTGTCCCAATTTTACGAATTTGTGCGAACTTCCCTGTTGTCACAATGACATGCGATGCATTTGCCTAGGAAGCCCAGACAAGCCAAGCAACATGGCCGTACTCGGAAAGTCATTCTGAAGTTTGAGACAAGAGAACTTTACTGATTCAGAAAATCTGTTGCCATTACTAAAACCAATGCACAGTGATAATCAAAAATCAAAAAATAATCAAAAGAAGACTTGATGAAAGGATGGTCGTTGTTTTGTGACATTGTGTGCCATTTTTCCAAGTTTAGAAGAAAAGAAAAAACACACAATTTCAGGCCAAACATTTATGCTGGTTTGCCCCACTTTAAGTATAAGTTTCCTCAAACATATGCCTGTCTATGCTGTGTGACCTGAAAGGACTGCAGCCCCTAGTTGTAGGGTATACTACCGGTAGTTGGATTTGATAACAGCAATGGCTATATTTGTTCTAAAACCAAGGGACCAGTCCCTGGCCTAAGCACTTAGGTAGGCAGGCTTGTTTCCGGTTATACCTAAGAGAGTTACATTTGTCTCTGTATCTTTTAGAAACTGAAGAAGATGTCCCCCACATCTATGAAGATCACCCATCGGCAGCTGTCCATGGGAGGCCACCTGAGCCTACAGGAGTGTCTGCAGATAGAGTACAGGATGAGCCAAGGATGTGTGGTGAGTTCTCACAGATAGAAGATCTTTTAAATGGGACAATACTCGACATACAGTTGCCCCCATACTCATACAGTTGGCCGCAAACAGTCTATCATACTCATACAATTGGACATATTTGTTGATTGCCAGAAGCCCTACATTTTTTTGTATTTCAAAATTGAGGGTCACACTTTTTTCCGCATGAAAATCATTTCTGCCAAATCTTAAAGGGTTTACCAATGAACAAGAGGATACCATGCGAGGTGTAGTATTGACAGATTTGTCATTGAGAGCTCAAAGATTCATTGGTCAGTTGATTTTCATGCTGTGACAGTGTGAGACTAGGTATTAATATAGGGCAAGTGATTTATGTATTAGTCTTGCTTGCTACAGCTGTAATTGATATTCAAAGCTGGGATAAACATATTGTTTGTGTGTCTGTATGTCTATGCATCTCATTAACTTGTTGTCTATGTTTGTTTGTTTCATCACAGAGAGGGCACGATTTTTACGAGGGAGTCAGAGCCGGTAAGTTTTTTCTATTGTCACACCATTACATTTTTGTTATTGTAGGTATGGTATGCAATGTACATACATGTAGCATAAGCTTAAATCCCAAACAGAATGAGTTCTTCGTTATATATTTTCAATTTTCCTTGCAGTTCTTGTGGACAAAGATCACTCGCCCAAGTGGAATCCCAGCACCTTGGAAGGGGTGACGCCGAGGATGTTGGATTCGTACTTCGAGCCCATACCGCTCTCCTATCTGCCCGCCAAGGAACTGCACCTCTAAGCAAAGCCAATCAGGATGTTTTCGTACTTTCAGTGAAAAACAAAAGAATTACTACATGTCCACCTTACACGATGCCTGCTCTTTGGCATAATTGTGATCGAGGAAAGATATATCAGTGGAAACTCTGCAGTTGTTGATGTTGTGCATCAATGGATCAACACACATTGTTCCAACTGCCTTCTCTCTCGGTCATGATGTAAAAACCTTTGCCTTGACATCTTTTGAACTTCTCTATTTAAAATGATATATTAATTGTATCTGCATTAAGATAAAACCAGGACATTCCTGTGATGACTAATCATACTAGGGGTGGGTACTGGTACAGAAAATTCAGGTCCAGGTATGGTCCAGGTCCAGAGGATCAGGTCCGGACCTGAACCTGGACCTGATTGTCTGTGAAATCTTGTGAATGGTCGATACACAAAACAATGGTCCATTTTGCTACTAAGGATTCGGTTTGGTAGAGTATCAGACTTCCACTGGCATTTAAAATCCTGTCTTCATGTAAACAACACCATTTTCCACCAAGTTAGACTTCTTAATTAGAAACTTGGTAAAAATGACGGTCAACTCTCCTTTACTTTGCTCCAGTTATTTTCTTGGACGAGTAAGCCCCAAAACATGTGAACCTCCACTGAAGTTCATTTTCTAATTGGTCCAAGATCCGGTCCACTGATTTTTTTTTTCAGGTCTGTTTTTTTTTTTGCACTGGTCCAACAAGAAAAATCAGTTTTATACCATACAATGTACCTGTACCCACCCCTACTTCATACCAAAACCACACTAAATCCTGTGTACTTACACCCTAGATAAATTGGTTATCTCAATGGCTATCAAAATGTTCAAAACTATAATTTGATGTAAGTCCATGTTAAATTAATAATGTGAATAGCATCCTCTGAGAATCCCAAAACTGATGTGTGTGAAATAAAATAAAAAGTCTGGTAAAAAATTGCCTTCATTTTGAAATGGAAGTGGTCTGGATGGTTTAACAAATGACTAAATACACAATTAAACATAGTATTGTATGTTCTTGTCCTTTCACATCCTTTCTTTGAATCTGTTTTCCAGTATGTTGTTTGCAATATATGAGATATATTTGCTCATTTTGACGCTGTATGATTTGCTGTATAGGCAAAAACTTTTTTGAATGGACGCAGATCTCATCCACATAATGGTATAAACAAGGCCTAGTTTGTAAATGTGTCATAAACCGGACACACTAAGTTGGAAACAAACAAAAAATAACTGAAGGAACTTTCTCTTGATTATATGAAATTCTATGACATAATTGTATTATATGTCTATATACTAGTATATTAAGCACTACTTGTAAATCTCCACTTGTATATTGTTTCTTTCATTTTATAATGTAAGAGAAATGTGCCATTGTGATGTACTGATATAATGTGTGCCAAGGCAAGTGCTAGCTGACTACTTTTTGGCGACGCCTCAGGAGCGAGCCAAATGGTATATTATTTCATTATAGTTCTTGTTTTTGTACTTCCATTTATTTCCAGCCACTCACCAGCTGTATGTCAAGACTAATTTCCAGTATGAGCCAATTCATAATAAAAACTGCTTATCTAAATTTGATTTCATAACATTGGTTACTTAATATAGAAACATCACTGGGAATATCTAATGATAGATTTTTATCTTTGAAAGGTACCAGTTTGACGAAAATAATTATACTCAGATTCAGTACAAGTTGAACTATTACAATCCAGTGACAGTGTCTTTTCAAATAAGAGTAACCCTTATATATTGATAATCTTCGTATGTGCTCAACCTTTGTTGACAAGAATGTGTGTTATCTGCCTTGTTTGAAAATAACAAGTATGTGAATTATCTACCTTGTTTGGAACTAGCAAGAACTGTAAATTTGACTTAGTGTACTGGCATTGTCAGTGTATAATGTTCACATTGCCAAAGGAGTTAAGTTGAATGGTTTTGTAACATTCTGGCATCACTGCATCAGATAACAAATGCCTTTGGAAATAAAGCATGGTCATGATCAGGAGATGAGTGACACTTGTCAGTTTTTGTGACCTTCTGTGTGTTGTAGAGGCTGTATGTCTCACAGTTACCGACTATTGAACTGGATTAGGAGCTCAACCAAGAGTCTGAATATTACCAGGCGAGCTATAGGGACATCCCTTCATTCTGCACCCATCTATTTTGCTTACGCTACTGCTACAAGTTATAGAACTTTGGGTATTTTCTTTTACAAACTAGAGAACTGTTGCACCTTCAAACAATATGACGTTTAGGGCAGTAGTTTGATAAGTAAGTAACCTGCCAGCAAATTACTATATTACTATTTCATCAACGTGCATTAGGAAATAAATGAACACAAGTGAGTGATTTATTGAGTGACTTTATTATGCTCGTACATACAATAAAATACACAAATACATATACCTAAGTTACACGTTGTAAAATGGTAGGTGAAGGGTACAATACCTAAGCTACACGTTGTAAAATGGTTGGTAAAAGGTACAATACAAAGCTAAACTACACGTTATAAAATGGTAGGTGAAAGGTACAATACCTAAGCTACACGTTGTAAAATGGTAGGTGAAAGGTACAATACCTAAGCTACACGTTGTAAAATGGTTGGTGATATTGAAAGTTGGCTGCAACGTTGTGCAGACGACACTTATGTGAGGACAAACTTCGCTCTCTCAACTATAGAATAAAACCCGCCATCCGCTGATCGCTGTTCTCTGGCTGTTTTGCACAGTTATAAAGCTTGTTGAGCTTTGTCACGTCTAGATCGCTCATTCCTTCATTCGGACGTCGGGTAGCTATTGGTTCACCGGACCTGAATGGGGAAAGGTATCAATGAAAATCTTAAGTCCAAACTCTACAGCTTGTATTTTCGATCAAATTAAATTAAAAGACAAGTTAAGATCATTGGTAGTGCGTCTGTTTTCAAATTCATGATGTTATCACTGACATTAATGTATGAAATGTCTATAGCTTATATGAATATATGTGTCTTTAGATTCAAATGCAAGGTGGCTTGTGCATACAAACACATATTCACGCACTCATACTTGCACACACACACATACACACACACACATGCACGCACTACACACACACATACATTTACACATGAACGCACTACACATACATACACACACACACACATGTACACACACACATGTACATATGTACGCACAACACACGCACACAGTACACACACAGACAGGCACGCACTACACACAAGCATGTACATATATGCACGCACTACACACACACACACACATGTACACACCACACACGCACACACATGCACACATGCACGCACTACGAAACAAAAAAGAAGTCTCACTTGTCTGTGATTGTGGGAAGGGTACCACTTCGACTGAAAGCGTAGCCGCCATAGTGCATGACTGACAGGGTGTCGTAAGGTCCAAGCGTATCTACTTCAGACCTAGGGCGTTTGCTAAACTGACTCCTCATTCCTGCAATGTAAATCATTTATTTTTAATCTTCATCATCTTCATCTCAAAGTTTCAGTAGTGATACCCCCTTTCCAATAGGACGGAGCTCTCGCAGCGCTCTCTCTGTGACCTATAGCTAAAATTTGACATATCGCTTTTCAAATTGTATAGAAAAGAAACGAATCTTTTTATGCTTTGTGCATCTTGTCTCCTCAGTCACACTTTTACGTTTTGTATGATATACCCAGTGTGAAAGCGAAGGTTACACATATTCTATTTAGGTCGCATTGAGAGCGCAGCGCGATATCGCCCTCTTGTGGAAATGGGCCTTAGAAAAACGTCAATGTTAATGCATCGTATTCCTTTAACTTTGATACAAACACAGTAAATTCGGATTTTAAACATTGCCTGAATGTGAAACGATCTAGTAATTTGACGCTCACCTGTCATGATATTTTCCCATTGTATGGTGACGTGGTTGTCCCTGTCATTGCGGGTATGCTCCAGATAGAAGCCGAGCACGTGCATTATCTGCTGGATCACAGTGACCTTGTACTCACAGCCTCTACCAATGGAGACGTCCTGCCGCCCCCCCTGGCGGCCAACGTGAGAATAGCACCTGGAAATAGACGGTGGGCGTTATCAACTTCCTGGCACGTTTGACCAATTGCTGACGTCATGTATCTGCATGATCACGTGTTGAAAAGACCACGTGTCCGCAACTCTCGCGAGTTTACGTCCCGAAGTGATTGATCATCAGTATTGATCCTGAAGAAGGCGACAGTGGTCGCTGAAAATTTAATCCGTGTATACTTTTGAGTTGGAAGAAAGTTTAGCTTTGTACTATGACACCCCCACCTAACTCCTTCTGCTTTTCCCCCTACCCGTTCACCTTTTCCCCCGGACTTCCTCTTAACCCCCGCCGTACTTCATCTGTGCCCCCGTCATTCCTCTTTACCCCCGGTGTAATTCTGCTTTTCCCCCGCCCTTTTCCTTTTCCCCCAATGGCCGCCGTCAACCCGAATTGCACGTAGTCGACACGAAAATCGTTCGGAAAGTAACAATAACGGTTGCGCCACGGAACATGAAATAGCCTATGCTCTAGTACACATTCTGGGCCACCTTTCTGCCAAGTGGCGTTTCACAACTCCTTCCCAGTCTGAACTGAAAAAGCATGCCCCGTCAGCAGCGCGTCGTTTGTGGCGCTCCACCACTACTTCCTAGACGCTGGTGGTGGACCGCTTGAGGCCGGCACGCTGTGCTATGGCGATCGGGCGACTCGCTATATCGGCATCGATATGGTTACCCCGGGAGCCCAGGACTAACAGGTCGTTCTTTTAAAAGAGGGACGTACCGACCCAGGTTGGAAACAACGCAGGTAAAAGTCCCCGTGTCGATCCGAGGAGCAGGGTCGCGCCCGTGAATAGGCACTGCGTCTCAGCCCGACCAACATAGTGGGACCCAACTATTTTTATCTCAGTGTGACTTTTCGGTATGCTAAGTAAAGGCAGAGTACATTTCATAATATACCCTTCATTCTTTTTCACAAACTCGCTATGTGTCCATTTACAGTACCTTAGTACCCAGATATCGTTTGCTATCTTCATACATTTCTTGTTACTCGCATGTATTGTACGCCCTGCTGCATTTCGACTGTGTTCGTTCTGCATGCCATATATCAAAGATCCAGCCACCCAGTTCACAAACACAAATACAGACACACGGTATTGAAACCACAGCATACGTGACGTATTAAAGACGCCGCAGCCGACATTTTATGAAGATCTGTTACATCAAGTGAAAACTTGAAATGCTACACATGGAACGATTCCGACGCTTAGTGTACGCATTCTCTGCCTGTCTTTTGAATTGATTCTGTACTCTCTTTGTACATCATTCCCATACTATATTGAATCCATCACTTCGCCATTGCAATTATAAAGAATTATAATATAAGATTCTGATCTTGTAGCCAAGCCTAATGATTTTCTGCAACGCCGCAAAACCCCGGCGTCAAGCGATCCGCCACCCAGCCACTAAGTACTAGTTGCATTTATGTACGTGGAGCACCACAAACTACGCGCTGCTGACGGCACATGGCTTTTCAGTTCAGAATGGCAAGGTGTTGTGAAATGCCACTTGGCAGAAAGGTGGCCCAGAATGTGTACTAGAGCATAGGCTATTTCATGTTCCGTGGCGCAACCGTTATTGTTACTTTCCGAACGATTTTCGTGTCGACTACGTGCAATTCGGGTTGACGGCGGCCATTGGGGGAAAAGGAAAAGGGCGGGGGAAAAGCAGAATTACACCGGGGGTAAAGAGGAATGACGGGGGCACAGATGAAGTACGGCGGGGGTTAAGAGGAAGTCCGGGGGAAAAGGTGAACGGGTAGGGGGAAAAGCAGAAGGAGTTAGGTGGGGGTGTATGATTACTACCAACACAGATGAGCTTCCATGATAACCCGGAAATGAATGATAAACCACTAAAAACCGCAGCCAACCAGCTGGAATATTGAGGATGAAGGTTAACATACATTCTCATAATTCCACCAGGTGCCATTATACCGCCACCTCAAAAAACGTTGTTATAGAGGCCTTCTCAAGATTCTCTTCAACACCTAAATATCTGAATTGTGTTAAATTTAGGATATTTAACATTTGGTTTTCAAGACAATCTTTGGAAGACCTCTATGCTAACGTTGTTTTTTTTTGTTTTGTTTTTTTGAGGTGGCGGTATACTGGCACCTGGTGGAATTATGCTTATGTATGTTAGACATCCAGATGATAGAATACTCAAGGTACTCAATCAGCTGGATAGGGATATCAGCCACACAAGTGTTTTGAACAAATCGGGCGACATTTAATATATAGTGCTAAATGGTTGTTGTAACTCTGTAAGACAAATTAAAAGAAAAGAAAAAAGCGACTGTTACCCATTCCCAGCGAAGAAGCGAATGTAGTCTCTCTGGTTGGTCCTCGGTACCAGGCGGACACAGGACTTAGCGTTGACTTCTTGGATTGCTGCGTTGATGACATCCCTTCCCCTTGCGTCTGAAACGAACGGGATTTTTTTATAAGAATGGTCAATCATTCACATCATCTTTGAATCGAATTATATGGACAACGATAGTTTGTAAACAGACTCCAAACACGAGTTTATGGTGCTCCTTTATTGCAGAACAAGCCTGAAGAAGAGCAAAACATTACATAGCATTTGTAAACGTAAGACAAGACAATGAAACTGTCATCCAAAAACTAGTTATATGGGGCATCGTGAAGTCACACAAATGTTAGATCTGAATCGAAATCAAATGGCCGGGTATCGGTTTGAAAATGTGAGTGTAGTAGAAAGAAAACAAAGTCCAAGAAAGTCATTAGTCCGAAAGATCTGCTACAGTACTAAAGTTTGCCGCCAGGAGGCCCGGAATCGACATTCCCCTTATATAATTAACGCATACCAAATATCGTCACAATTCATCCAGTGGTTCTTGAGAACACAACAAGTTTCGGAACTGGCCACAAGCACACAGACTGGCACACACAGTCACACCCAAAACAATGCCTCCATTTTTTATGAAGGTAATAAAGGGGTGGGTACCGGTACATAAAATTCAGGTCCAGGTCCGGTTCAGGTCCAGAGGATCAGGTCCAGGTCCGGACCTATAGCTAAACCTGGACCTGATTCGGTATGTGAAAACTTGTGAATGGACGATACTCAAAACAATGATCCATTTCGCTACCAAAAAAATCTGTTTTGTGTAGTATTCGACTCCCACTGGCTTTTTAAAATCCTACAAAGCTAACTGCCTCTGTACGATTGACTGTAAAAGTTGGCAGAAATTACTATAGACTCTACTCTACTTCGCTCTTGTTATTTTCCTCGACCGGTAGGCCCAAAGACGTCTGAATACCTGATCATATAATCCGTTCATTTTCCAATCGGTCCAACATCCGGTCCACCGAATCTTTTCAGGTCCGGTTTTTCTGGACCTGTCCAATAAGAAAAACCGGTTTTGTACCGGTACACGGTACCGGTACCGGTGTGACGGTACCCACCCCTAAAAATCACAGCGAATAGGTCAGGAGGAACGTTGAGTTCATACCTAATGTAGGGTCCATCCTGTACGGGACCACTCCTCCAGGCCACAGTCGCTCGGGCCGGCGACTCAACAGCGCGGCGTATCCGCGGAGTTTCACCGGCAGTTCGGATGAGGTCCTTCAGCCCAGGAGACAAACGCACTAGTATATCCTCCCCGAACAACCCTGCAGAAGAGGCTAGGGAATGCCACAAACAATTGTAATTGCTGGGTTTGTGTTGATGCTAATTGCCACGCTATATCATTGGTTGAATTTCTAATAGTGATTGATCATGACAGACGGTCTTTTGACTACAGTCAAACCTGCCCAAGACGACCAACCGAGGTACCAAACATGTTCGATGCAAAGTATAAATGGTTTCCGCTTGGTTTAATGGCAAATAGCAAGCACACTGCACAATCGGGACCGAGAAAAAGCGGTCGAAATGGACAGGTGGTCGCTGAGAAGAGGTGGTCGCTCGGGCAGGTTTGACTGTAGTTGCCAAAGATAACTTCCATCCTTTATATCACCTTTTAACAACCCTACAGAAGAGGCGAGGACATACCATGGCGTCAATTTTAAGAGCTGTGATTTGTGTTGATGCTAATTGCCATGCTATCATCGGTTGAACTGCTATTAGTGATTGACAGTCGGTCTTTTGACTTGTTGCCAAAGATAACCTCCATCATTTATAGTTGCTTATCATGCGTCTACATTGATATGTGGGGTACGTAGATACTCATGAATGATATATGCAGAACAGTAACTCAAATGGACATATTCTCTGTCCATAACTACAATTAGTATTCCACAATTCTCAATCTACAACAGCAGCACATTTCAGATGTTGGAAATGTTAGTAACTTTGAATCAAATATCACAAAACGATTACTAGTATATCGTTACCCACCAGGCAGAGAAGCTTACCACAGTACAGTTTGTATTGGTTTATCTGGATGATGTTGTCTAGAACAGAAGATCTAGAGAGTTGCCTGTGTACGGCTTTGAGGTCTTGGTTTGATGTTTGATATCCACACTTATGGACGCAACTTGTTACAGAGAATCATATTGAACGAGCAAAATGAAGTGTGATGCAACAGTGAAGCACAGCTCCAGATAATGTTCCTCATAACTTCTCGTCGTTGTCCTTTCTTGAAAAAAAAAATTTGACGGGGTCTTGCTGTCTGTTTGCGTTTGTCCATTTGTCATATACATGTAGCCTAGAGGTGCCAGACTATACAAGACTTGATAATCGGCTCTAAGGCCAACATTCCCCGCAAGGAAAGTTAGACACTTGTATCCAGGCCTTGTATCACAAAAAAAAAGCGGCTAAACTGAACTGAGGAGTGAAGCCTGCCTATGAGTGTGTATGCGACCAGCGAAACACACTCCTAGCCCGACTTCACTGCTCTGCCAGCTTTTGATACTATCTTATGCTACCGTAGGATCTGCTTGGAGATTATGGAAGACCTGGACGTGCAAACACATGCAAGTCAAGAATGCTTAAATCTTTACCATTGGCTTGAGCCGACGGCGCTAAGATCAGAATGACCACTCCCCACGAAAGTAGCATCGCTGCATCCATGGTGTCTTGTCTTTACTCCGTCTGAAACAACTGACTTCTGTGGGTCTTCTTCGACGAATTCAAGATCAGAAAGAAAGAGCAGACAACTTCGCGGTAGTGGTAAATTAAAAATTTTGCATATCAACGAGCCTTGCTTCTTCCTGATTGGTCCACGTCATAGGATATGCCCAGACAACCACACCTAACCGCACCTGGGTCTATTAGATATGCAGTGATCACGAGACAGGCACATTATGACGCCCTAGATACATTGTCTATGCAGCTGTTTGTAGAATCATTCACTAAATCTAACGTGTCTACCAACTTTTTTTCAAGTTATTCCACTCAAAGGACATTTTGACATAGACTTGATCAGAAGGAATATCTAGGAATACATAGACTTCGTATAAAGGAATATCTTTGACCTAAACTTGGTCTACAGGAATATATTGGACATAGACTTGGTCTAAAGGAATATCTTAGACATAGACTTGGTCTACAGGAATATCTTAGACGTATATAGACTTCATCTAGAGGAATATCTTAGGCATAGACTTGGTCTAAAGGAATGTCTTAGACCTAGACTTGGTCTACAGGAATATCATAGACCTAGACTTGGTCTAAAGGAATATCTTAGACCTAGACTTCGTCAAAGGAATATCTTAGACCTAGACTTCGTCAACGGGAATATCTTAGACCTAAACTTGGTCTACGGGAATATCTTAGACATAGACTTGGTCTATAGGAATATCTTAGACCTAAACTTGGTCTATGGGAATATCTTAGAGATAGACTTGGTCTAAAGGAATATCTTAGACAAAGACTTGGTCTAAAGGAATATCTTAGACAAAGACTTGGTCTAATTTAGTAAAGGAATATCTTAGACAAAGACTTGGTCTAAAGGAATATCTTAGACAAAGACTTGGTCTAATTTAGTAAAGGAATATCTTAGACAAAGACTTGGTCTAAAGGAATATCTTAGACAAAGACTTGATCTAATTTATTAAAGGAATATCTTAGACCTAGACTTGGTCTAAAAGAATATCTTCACACCTAGACTTGGTCTAAAGGGATATCTAAGGAAATGTCATAGATTTAGACTTGATCTAAAGGAATTCAATAGACATAGACTTGCTCTTTGACACAAATCAAGAAGACTTATATGCTAAGTCTACAACAACATCTTATACTTGAATCTTAGACTAAGATTTTCAGTCAGATGCAGTAATTCTAAAGACAAGAATTAGGAAAAAACATACTTTATTCCGAACTGGCAACAGCAATGTACATGAGGCTGGGTGCTGAAACAGTTCTTATCATTATTATTGTACATCAGGCCATTGAATCATCAACTAAGTCCAAGAAACCTAACCGCTTGGACTTCATACTGGTTCACCAGTGCATATCAGTTCAATACAGCTGTCACAGGACAGAATATACCCCTGGATATAATGTACCCGGGGACATATTAGCCAAGGGTACAGTCTGATCTGTTACACCTGAACTAAGTTAGAAAATCTAACCTTTAGCTTCTTATTCAGTCATGTTTAGCAACTTTGTTATCTGCGAGAAATATCTTTCAATAGAAATGTTCTTTCTCTAATTATGTGTATGTTTATCTTTGAGCTGTGATCCTGTAACAAATAAACCTTAAATGAGAAATGAAATTAACACATTTTGTATGGAATATCCCTCATGAATAAGTTATAGGTGCACAAATGTTATTAGAGTGGGCAATCAAAGTTCCCAAAATTCTTATAGTCCATGTATCAATTTTTACATTACCAAACATACATAACTTATAACATCTAGAATCTGTAATTATGTAGCTTGCTTCAGAAATACAATGTATCACAACTTACTGTTACCAAGTACAGTAGGGACATCCTCAGTAAAATGCTGTATAAAAGCCTGGAGTGAAGTGTTCAATGTTATGGACTTGTAGTTGTTAAATTTGATGTAACCAGCTGTCTCCATATGTGCCTGCAAAGCTTGTGTGTTGCAAGGAAGGACAGATACAGAAATATGGCAAATTATCCATAAAACAGTGCAACCACTCCCATAAAGATATCATTATATCATGTAGGATAAACTACATCTTTGATTGTCTGAATGTAATTCCTCATGTAAGTGAGACAATCTTAAATTTACACTGACAACTAGAAACAGAATGCTAATCAGACAAAAGTCTGACAGAATTTCACAACGGATTGAACAAACAGATTATCTTATCGTTAAATCTAACAAATCATCGTATTATGAGTGAATTCAGCTCATCAAGAAATAAATAACATCCATATATTCTTCCTCAATCCTCTTCTTTAAAGATTTAACTAAAATGATCACAATAACTTGTGTTTGTCTCTTTATACCACTAACTATAGGATTCCACTCTTGAGAAGATTATAACCGGCGATAAATTCTATTTCTTGTGGATGAAGTCAAAACGATATTTGTTTGTTACTCGTGGCCATTCACAGGCTGTAACCTTTCACCCCCATGACCTCTTGACCCTTGAACTTCATCCCTGTCTGTGCGGTACAAGGCTATGACCCCCAAGAGGAACAGCAAGGTCACTGCCGCCAGGGCTATGCTCGTCGTCGGGTTGAACAGATGGGGGTACTGAAGCTTCACGTACCATACCAGTGATACGATTAGTCCGAAAAGCGGCGCGACAAAGTTCCCGACGTCCAACGCTTCCGTCTCGGGCAGGAGTTCCACGGTGCTCTGGGAAGGAGAGCTCTCGTGCGTTACCTGGCAGTGAACCACACAGTTGTTGTTGAGCCCGTAGGACGACAGCGTGTGGTTCTCGACTAGGACCTGCCCGTGGTAGATGAAGCGGACCAGATGGTCGGCCTGCACCTCCTCGTGAAAGAAACGCCTGTAGGAGACCATGTTAAAGATATGTATTGTAGAATCCAGCAAATCAAAATGTGAAAGAAACGTCTGTAAGAGACCATGTTAAAGATATGTATTGTAGATTCCAGCAAATCAAAATGTGAAAGAAACGCCTGTAAGAGACCATGGTAAAGATATGTATTGTAGAATCCGACAAATCAAAATGTGAAAGAAACTCCTGCAGGAGACCATGGTAAAGAAATGTATTGTAGAATCCGGCAAATCAAAATGTGAAAGAAACTCCTGCAGGAGACCATGGTAAAGACATGTATTGTAGAATCCAGCAAATCAAAATGTGAAAGAAACGTCTGTAAGAGACCATGGTAAAGAAATGTATTGTAGAATCCGGCAAATCAAAATGTGAAAGAAACTCCTGCAGGAGACCATGGTAAAGACATGTATTGTAGAATCCGGCAAATTGAAATGTATGAATCAATGCTTTCCATCACTTATGATTCCTACATCATAAATAAGTTTAAAGTACAGTGCACAGCAATATTCACAGTGTATGAATACGTTAGAATGTATGAAAATAATTTAATTAAATAATTTTAAAAATCATAAGTGATAACCAGGAAATGTTGCATGTTGGAATAGTAGTGTCACTGATAACATATTACATCACTCCATATATATATGTAAATGTACCACTACCTTTTTTTTAGAAATACATGTACCAGATGTTTCCAGTATCATCCAACATCTTACTACGTACTAGTACAGTGAATGAAAATGAATCCTTCAGTTGGCTTCTTTAACACTTTAAATAAACTGTAATGTACAACACATGACCTACCGTCTGAACTCCGATATTGTCTCCTCTGGTTTGGCGTACACGACCCGTTCCTGGTCGTTGAGGAATTTTAGTCGGATGGCGATTTCCCCCTCCCCCGGTTCAATCTGCTCCTGACCTCTGACCCCCGCCCCCAGTAGAGGGTCATGACCCATGGATGACCCTGACTCACTACTGGTGCGGGTACAGACGCTGGGACCAGCCGCCGACTTAGAGTCACCCTTCTTTTGGGGTGTTGTTTTTGTGGGAGAATTTGAGTTCTCACAAGTCTTTTCATCTTCCGTGGGGGATTGTGTTTCACTGGGGGGCTCGGAACTCTGGGAATGATCTGTGGGACTATTACTGGATTGCACTGGTTCAGAATCGGAGGACCCTTGCAAGGCATCATGGGATTTGTCGCTGCTCTCCTGTGAGTTTACTTCCACTGCATCCTGGGAAGGGTCAGACGTAGAATTCCCAGGCTGCTCTTCTGCTTGTATGTTCTCCACGCTCCCCTGGGGTGGGGGTTCGGGCGGCTCCACGTGCCCACCCACATTCTCTCCCCTCAGGGGCAGGCTTTCAACATCGCTAGTCCTCCCTTCCGTTGCCACGGCAGCGGTTTCCCCGACGACGCCCTGTATCCTCTCGTGTAGGGTCTGGAGATGGCCGACCCGTTCGGTGGGGATGGGTCGCTCGGCGACGTACGTAGAGAACCAGGCTGCGGTGAGCGTTACAGCGATAACGAGAACCGCCACGATGAGCGTGATCTCATCATCCACTCCCTCAATGAGCGCCATGGTCAACAGGCGTTCTCTTGTAAACCTTAAGGAACAATGGCAAAAGGAGAATAATTGTACAAAAAGTATTAATGACGTGGCTATTATATTAAAGGACCATCCTGTGTATAGTACAAGAAAATGTCTTATTACTATCCTGTCAATATTAGTAGCAATGAGAATATCTACATATTATAACATATATATAGTTATTGACACAAACATCTAGTTAATAGTTTTGACCTAATACATGTATTGGGCCTAATATTTGCAGAATTGGGCCAAGTGAGTGAGCAGCAAAGATCTGTTTAACCCCAGAGTATGCATAGCCTGGGTACCATCCGGAGAGTAGACCGCTCTGGCATAGAGTATAGACTATATATATACTGTCACTTATCTGCTATTCTGTCTGGGATCCTTGACCACATTAACGTCTGGAATCGAAAATGAAGGAATGGGTTCAAGAGCTCGTTCGAAGCATTCCAACACACAAAACGCCCTTTGTCTGCTCAAGGGAGGGCCTCAGTTGGTATCGAACAAGCTTTTGAGAACCCATTCCTTAATTTGCTCATTAACTTAGATGTTAGCACCAAAAGGTCTGAATGTGCAAGTCTCCAGACGGATAGCAGAAGCGGACATAGAGGCGAACTACTAACCACATGGTACCCAGACTAGGGTATGCATGGATGATACATCAGAAACTCAGATCATATATAAAGTGTTGTTTAGTAAAATTGAAATAAATAAATAATTTCTAATCTACTCTACACCAAATTCAGCAGTTTAGTGTGTTGTCATGCAGTGTTTCAAGGTAACAGATCATTAATAGAATACTAGTAGTCGTGTTTTGTTGTGCTTGCGAGACCCACATTTAAAAGAACCTGTTTACAAATACAATACCTCACATGTTCTATTAAACATACGGGTACATATCCATGTCATCATAGCACAGCCAAACATTCGATCACCTTTGTCCCAACTGATAACGATTAACGTTACTCTAGAGCATATTTCACACCGTACGCGATGTTGAAATTCTTTGTCTGACCCTTAGTACATGTACTAGACTGTGGTAAGAATTTCCTGACGTATACACGGCTTTTCTATGGCCCAATTTGGCCAAAGACAGCTCGACAGAGAGCATTAAAAATTCTCATATACTTACCAAAGCAGCGAGGCAGCAAGGAGATCTCTCTACCACAGGCAGATCACATCAGTTTGTTTTGAAAAATATCGTGAATGTACAGAAAAAAAGATGATTTTTGGATTAAATGAAGAAATCAGGAAAATCTGTTTGGTGACACGACGCCCAGTTCCACAACCCGGAAGTGAACGAAAATTCCAAAACCTTCCCACGATGCATTTCTCAATCGCTGCGCCACTTTGCGAGATTTTGTCAAACTGCAGGTGTTATGTCCTCACTTCCGCATCTTTGGTGGGGAGAAAAATGTTGCCGCGCCAAATAAAGTGATGCCGCTGCATTGAGCCCGAAATAGCCCAGCTCAAATGTCGGGCGGGCTGTACGTACTGCTGAACATTGGCCGATGAGCAGGTAAGATGTGAAGGATAGAATTATACCGCCTGTATGACATAAATCGACATCGACAGTGAAGATATATCGATTAGTATTTTAAAGGACACACGGCGCGGTGAGTTTGGGAGAAGTCGTATAATGTTTTGTCGTGTATCCTTTTGTTTTGTTCAGAGCAAGGGAATCGTTTCTCCAGCTTTGTCTAGCTAAGCTTTAATTATAACTCACGACTATGACAACGACATTCATATAATGGCTGTAAAACGAATTTTAAAATGCACTTGATCATGGTTTATAGCGGGGAGGGGGGCTCAAAATTAATATTTGTTCTAGGACTAGTAGGACTGTAGCTTATAATACAGCAGTCTAAAGGATTCGGGAAGAAGTTGAATCTGTACATACTTGAAGAGTATGATCTATTTAAGTCATTGTATATTTAGGTTAAGACTTAAAGTGGTAGTAGAAGTTGTAATAAGATATACATTTGTATCACATTTCTTATAGTTATACCACTGTAATTGTGTACTTTACCACCATGGCCTGTACTTAACTTGTTAGAACATTAACCTTCAATAGGCCATTCATCCATCCATTCATCCTTCCACCCATCCTTCCATCCACCATCCATCCACCATCCATCCACTCATCCACCCACCCATCCTTCCATCCATCCATCCATCGATCCATCCATCCATCCACCCATCCATCCATCCACCCACCCATCCACCCACCCAATCCTTCCATCCATCCATTCATCCACCCAATCCTTCCATCCATCCATTCATCCACCCATCCATCCATTTATCCATCCATTTATCCATCCATTTATCCATTTATCTATCCATTTATCCATCCATTTATCCATCCATCCATCCATTCATCCATTCATTCATTCATTCAATCTAGATAAAGGTGATATGTGTGTGTGCTAATTCAATACCCCAACAGGATATACATGTATATGAGTGAATGCTTGTCTACATAACAGACTGCTAAGTCGCCATACAAGTGAATCTGTGACATAACAGTTATGTCACAGATTCACTTGTATGGCGACGTAGCCCAAAGTTTTCCAGGACTTCACAGATAAGCCTAATTACTACTACAATGTAGAAAACCTTACTTGCAATAGACATGTGAACTTGCCAGACTCATCTTTCATCTTTATTTGGTTTTACTCTGCAGGTAAGGAGATTGCCCTGAACCGTTACCATGGAGACGAGGACCCTGGAGATGCTGCAGCACCAGTCATGTGACCTGCTGGAGGGTCTGAAGCAGCTGCTGGATGATGGGATGCTCACGGACGTCACCCTGCGTGTGCAGACCTGGAGGTTCGCCTGCCATCGGGTGGTGCTGGCAGCCAGCAGCCCGTATTTCAGGTACATTGTAAGATGTGTGGTCAACAGGCGTGTGTGTGGCATAATGCCTGGGTACCATCCAGGTAGTAGTTTGCTTCCACTATGTTTGCTTCTGCAACCCATCTGGAGACCTGCACATTTAAATCTTTTGGTGGTGATGTCAGTAAATGATGCAATGAAGGAATGGGCTCCAGAGCACTTGGTGATATACTGGTGTTCCAACGCCAAGCAGACGGAAGGCGTTTTGGGTGTTGGAACGCCTGTTCGAACAAACGCTTGAACCCATTCCTGAATTCGCTCATATGTAGGAAAAAGGAGAACCTGTACTAGCTTTACACAGGGATTTCCCTGAGATAGGACGTTTCCGTGTTCAAGTAGAGCCACACCTTGAGCATTGTTAGAATTCCACCATACTTGTTGAAAAAAGTAGGGGTCCATCCTGGTAATTGTCAGTGCATCAAACTCAAGTTACCCTTTACTTAAGCTTCAATTTTTATAGTACTCAGTGCTTGCAACCTTCATCAGCCTAGTGAGGTTTCAAGACTGAAGCATCATTAAACTCCTCTACTCTGTATTTGAATTTGCTTGATTGATTCAGATCTAAAAAGAAGGAAAAATTGCAAGGACTGTAAATTCAATAAAAATTTGCATCATTACCTTTTACACATACAATGTACCTCAGTTGCCAATCCAAAACAACTACATTATGATCATGGCTCTGATTTTTTCTGATACCAGTTGTAGTACAGCCCCTTTTTAATTGTGAATCTTTCATTCATTCAGGGCAATGTTTGCACATGACCTTGAGGAGAGCAAACAAGATGTCATCACCCTGCAGGATGTTGACCCCATGGCACTGGGAATGATCATCCTGTACATGTACACCTCCAAACTGTACATATCAGAAGACAACGTACAGGACCTGCTCGTCACCGCCAATATACTCGGTATATCTCGTGTTTACGGTGCCTGCGTACAGTTTATGTCGGCCCACATCACCGTAAACAACTGTTGCGGCGTATTCCAGTTCGGAAGCTGGTTAAACATCGAGGATTTAATCAAGAAGGCGAAAGAGTGCATCTGCGATGGCTACCCGGAAGTCTGTAAGGGGGCGGAGTTTGTGAACATGCCTCTTTCCTGTTTGATTGACATTCTGTCAGACGACAGTTTGAATGTTGAGGAGGAGGAGACTGTGTATGAAAGCGTCCTAACCTGGGTGAGACATGACCTCGTTACTAGGGGTCATCACCTTGGTGATTTGCTCAAACATGTCCGTCTTGCCATTGTTCCTAAGGAATACTTTGAAGAGGTCATTGCCAAGGACAAGTTGGTGCTGGAGTCTGACCTTGGACAGGAGCTGATCCTGAAGGTCAAAGACCATCATAAAATGTTAGAAAAGGAGAAACAAAGAGTAGAAATGGAACAATCTGAGGCTGTTTGTGACAATGATTGTGTTGCTGTTTTACAAGGACCTTGCCTCCCAGGGTCTGGCCAGGGCTCTCAAAATGATGAACTATCATTGTGGAACATTTTACCATTTGCTGAAACAGCCACTGATAATAGTCTTATTGAACTTAACACTTCAGTGAGATTTGGCATGTATGTTGAAGACTTGTTATCTTTCATTGACGGACGGAACCCACCGACGTACTTCAACCCTGTTCAACACAAGTTTTACCTGAGCCATAACAGGGAGGGTGGTGAAGTGACAAGGCGGAAGTGTCACAACAATGCTGCAATTTGTACGCCCGATAACGAAGTGTACGTGGCCGGTGGGGTGAATGTGAGAACGGGAGGGTCGCGCCGGGAACAGACTCAGTGTGAGCCTGACTTTCATGTCTACGATCCGCAGCAAGGGGCATGGATGGAGAGGAAAAGGTACATGGACCAGAGATTTTATATACAAAATGTAATTTAACCCTCTCCCTTTTTCCATTTAAAAATGTACGAATCTTAGAACCAAAAGGTTTTTTCAGCAGAAAAAGATTACTACTTATAATAAGCTACTAAATATACTTGTGACGTAGCCTCCTTTGCAGACTAAGAAGCACAGGCATGTGTGTATTTTTAGAGGAGGGCACTGAGTGTTTGAAATTTTCAATATAGGCCAGGTTCTGTAATGCGGAGGGAGAACCTTTACTTGTGCTCAAAAAATATACGCCAATGGCACTCCTGCAAAGGACTCCTTGCTATTGTATCTTAGCAATTAATCAACTTTTAACTTTAAAGTTCACAAGAATTTTGGTCTCAATAGACAAGTGAGTACATATGACAATATTACTAGATGCAATTAAGGGTTGTCCAGATGTTCAGCCTTGCGATAAGAGCTTTGCTCCACTCCCACGGTCACTACCCGCCAATGTCATCATCAAGTGTTAAGATGGTAAGGGCTCCCAGTTCACCCTCACACTCAGGGTTGACAATCACGGCAAAGCCTATGATATCAAACCCTGACAAATCAGCCACAGTATTCGGTTATTAGGGGTGCCTTGCTTATGAATATTAATGAGCTTGCCCTTATATGGGCAGTCAGCCGTTGGGGATCGGGCGTTGGCATGGTGAGCAAACAAAGTCATGGTAATACATAACATGATTGGCTGATAGCTTCCCAGCGGCCTTTGTGAGACAGCTTGCGACAACAACAAGCCCAAGGAAGGCCTATTCTCTGATTGGTTGACAGCTTGTTTGTGGCGACAATCATAATACCCGTAGGTAGGGCCTGGGACAGCAGGGCCCCATAAGGTAGTGCCGTTGGGGACCGGGCGTTAGGAGGATGCTCCCAGTTTTGTTCGTGGGGTAGGGACTGTAGGGAACAGACCTAAACTAGCAAGGCTAGACTCCAGGCTACAAGTTAGTACAACAAAACGTACCAGTTGGATCACTATTAAGCCTGCATGTATTTTTCCATTATTGAGATATCAATGCACGCAAAGATATGATGTCAGTTAAAAGACCTGAATAGTTCTGTTTAACACGTGATGTTACGTTATGCACCCCTCAGGATGACCACAGCACGGTGCATGTTCTCTATGGGGTGTGCGGGAGGCAAGATTTACGCTGTCGGGGGACGAGCACACTTCACCTACGCCAAGTGTACCTGTACCGTAGAGGCGTACAACATACAGAACGACAGGTCTGGTGTTAGCTTTACTTGTAATTTCATATCATTGAACAGTTTGAATGCACACTTTGTGAAAGAAATTGGAATGATTTTTTTTTGCAGATGAAAAACTTATGGTAGTGGTTCAATAGCTTGAAGAACATGATACAGTCCAACCTGCTCACTCAGAGAACTGATAAAATGTATGGTACATTTTTGAATGTGGAGAGGAGGGCACTGTAGACAGTAGCATTAGAATTCTTGTGACAATAGGAAAATTATCTAAGGGACCATCAAAAGGTGGTTGCCTTGGAGTGGTGGTCCTTTTTAATATGTAGAGATGGTGACTCAGGGCTCTAGCCAGCTCGAAATTTTTTTCCGTCAACCAATTCCCATTGTCGCGAAAACTGCGAAAATCAAGTTAAAAAGACGGAACGGAGACCTTGAAAAACGGGTTTTTAATGAGATCATCATATGCAAAAGGGCGCCGACACGCATTGTCAACAATCATAACAATAGCAAAACAAACAGTGTGTGGCTTTTACGACCGTGGACAGCGTCCCCAAGCAGCTTGTAGCTTCCACCAAGAATTTTTGTTCGTCAAGGTTGACGGATTGGTTTAAAAAATTTTCCGTCACACGCAGCAAATTGACGGAAAAACGGACGCTGGCTAGAGCCCTGTGGTGACTTCTACCAGTTTTACTGTACAATGTATCTGGACAACATTGAAGAGCATGCAGCCAAGCAATAAAAAATATTACACTGTATGCGTATTTTATCACTTTGAGTTTACTCTACATAGCAATGTACAATGTTATTCAAAATTTTATAATACGCATCATTTCACCAACATATCAGTTTACTATTGCTCAGTATGGTTATAATCATAGTGCGTTGAACTTTTTCTCTCTTGTATGTTTGTTTGTTCCCCAGCTGGGAGTATGTGATCCCGATGCCGTTCAAACTGTGTTCACATGCAGTCGTGTCTGCTCGGGACAGGATCTTTGTTCTGGGTGGGACAGATGAAAAAGATCAGGTACATGACTATGTACATGACTGTATATTAGATCCGTAGTCTCTTGTTTTCAGGCATTTCATTGAATGTACATTTAGTTAGATGTGCATGCAATTTGGTGTTACCAAGGGGGTTTGGTGGTACATTAGACAATATAATCTGTGGACACTGACTACAAATGCAAATATAGAAACTGATGTAAAGTTAGTTAAAACAACTTCTATACAATGAAATAAGGTCACAACCTTTGAAAGCATTTTTGAGGCCATAGGGGCAGTGGTTGTCAACCCACTAAAATGCCTTGGGAGTGGTATTGGAAGTTGGTCTATCTCTGTCACCTATAAACTCAGAAGTCTGGTACCCATTGTACATCTGGGTGGAGTGACGAAAGTTTACAGAGTAAAATGGCTTTCCTAAGGACATGATTGTCCAGCCAGGAAGGAATGGAACCCATAAACCTTCGACCCTGTGTCCATTGCCCTAATCACTAGGCCAATGATACCACTAGTACTTGTTTGTAAACAGGGAGAGAGGAAGGTAGGCTAAGTACTAAGAGTAGTAGAAAGGCAACATTTTTGCAAAAATGCAGATTGTTTTCCCTCTAGTCTTGTGCCAAGCTACTCACATACAATACTTTACCTGGGTCCAGCTTTTCTGGAAGTAGTATGTGCAAGTGAAAAGAATTGGGGCTATGATTGAATGGGGGTATCTGAGTAGCCTGATGTAATAGCCATCCCAGGTAGACAGCCTCGCATTTTCTGTAAACCCTTTCTGCTAGAAGGAAAAAAGAGAAAGAACACATCAGCAAAACTAGTATGTTTTCTCCTTCGGGAAACTTTAACTAGTACACTGGTAGCAGAAACTAATGAACTGTACGGTGTTTCTATCATAATGCATCTCAAAATTCTTTGAGATCCCTATCTTATGTTACATAATTTTTTTTTTTTTTACCATCTGATATTCAGGTTCATGATTCGACCTTGACCTATGACGCTGAGTCAGAGACCTGGAGTGAGCTTGCTCCAATGGGAACGGCGCGATGCGAGTTCGGAGCAGCGGTGATTGGGGAAGAAATCTACGTAGTTGGTGGGATCTCTCCACAGGGGCTGCTCTGTTCTGCAGAGGTGTACGACATCAGGAGGGACAGGTGTGTGGGTCACCATACCCCTTGTGGGGAGTGGCATAGTCTGAAAAGCTGTAGTGGATGAATAGACCAATCACATAGCCCTGCTCACCTCCATCAAAAGGTAGATATGCAAAAAAGGAATAAAAATAGAAAAATGCAAATGATTGCAAGATGCACTCTCTCATTGGCCGAGCTGCTAATTGCCATGTTGTCATTGGTTGAACATCTAATTGTGACAGGCAGTGAGGACAAGTCTGTAGTGGCTGTATGTTCATCAAATATACTATTCATTCTGAATTATACATTTTGTCGGAGGCATTTTTGGTGGTCATCAAAGTGAACAGACCACATCATATTGAGTGTCATTCACAAATTTGCATGTCCATGCAATCTGTAACAGTTGTAAGGCCACAGCAAGTAAATTTTATGGATGACATCCTCTGCAGACTGCAAAAATAATGAGATAGGGTGAAAAAAAACAAGATGGGTTAAAAAAACAAGATGGCAAATTTTCAAAATAGACATTGTAACAAGACTTGAAGTGACAAAATATGGCATCACAGCCAACAAGACATTCATTCCTGTATTGAAGAAGTGCACCAGTGTAGTTAAAGTGACACTAGTTTGGTAGACTGGTATCATTAACCATGTTGGCAACTACACTCATAGCTTCCATAGTTATGCCACTCTTACAACTATCTATCAAGTTTCACTTCTGCAACTACAGCCAATGCTACAGAATCTCTATTGTCAATTCTACAGTCAGTGATTAGGTTACAACACAACCTTTACCCATTTTTGTCTATCCGGCCTTCCCTGAAGAAGAAAAAAATTCTTGTTTTTTTTTCTGAAATCAGGCGAAAATTAATGAGCGTGCGGATGTCATCCTTAAATTTACTTGCTGTGGCCTAATTATGATTGTCCCATTTTGTCAGATGCATCAAATCACATTTTTTGTGCCCCCCAGATGGCGGTACCTCCCAGACTTCCCCCAGGACAGGAAGTCCATCAAACTGGCAGTACTGGGGGGTCAGCTGTACGCCTGTGGAGGTCAGGTCATAGTTCATAGGCCACAGGGCACCTGGTCGCTACGGAATGCTCATGACCTCTGGAGGTGAGTAAAAACATGTTTAGCTTTAAATATTGATTACCTTTTACTGATTTCTTAAATGTTAATTACATGGACAAACCTGCCAGCTATGTTGTACTGCAAGTGAAATCTTTAGTGACCCATTGACAAGTTTGAATACACCTTTCCTGTATGTTCCTTTCTCCAGTAATATCTCTAATGATCAATAAAAGGCCCACATACATTTAATTCAGGGACATCCCTAAGTTCCAATATGGATATGTGCCACCCCCCAAAACACTGTCCATGTACCAGGGTTGTAGCCAGCCAGAGCTAGAAATCATTTTCCGTCCCCTTGATTTTGAATGGCTTTGGCGCAGCGTTCCTAGGGGGGTCCGGAGGCATGGTACCAAGGAAAATTTTGAAATCAAGACCCTCTGAAACACTATTTCCTTCATTTTGAGGGTTAAATTTTGCTCAGAGGACAGAATGGGCAAAAAAAATTTCTGTCCCCAGCTGCAAAATTCCGTCAAAGGACGGGTGCTGGCTACAACCCTGCCATGTACAGTAGAAGTTGTTTAATTGCACTCCCCATTTTCCAGTACATTTTGTGCAACTATCTGGATGGTGCAACAAAGGGAAGTTATTCAGCTGGATGGCATCACTACCAGACTTTGGGATCCATTGTGCAATTAACTGGCTTCTACTGTATTAGGGTTATGGAGAGCATAGGGTGTCAGAACAGAGGACGCTTAACTCCCTCATGAGCTTTATGAATTGTGGCCTTCAGGCCAATTTGACCTTTCATGACTAAAAAAAGGTTCAAGCAAACGTGTGATTTGTATTCCCAGGTACGACCGCAGGAACCAGCGCTGGGAGTCTGTGGTGGACAGTATCCCCTTCTCCACTACTAGTGTCTGTGTCACCTCCAAAGTTAGCATTAAACACCTGCATACTCAGGAAGATTAAAGTTACTATCTTTCAGACATGCAGAAAAATGATGAAGGATTTGGCAACTATTAGCTTTAGGTAGCTTTAGTGCTACGGCAGTGGCGCATTGACACACCCAATCCCTCCATCTCGGAAGTTAAGCAACGTGTGGTGCGGACAGTACTTGGATGGGAGACCAGCAAGGAAGACTGGATGCTGTAGCCGGGTCATACCAAAGACTCTAAAAATGGTAAAATGGTACATACTTCTTTCTCTACTAATAAGAGGAAGGGTAAGGAAGCTAAACACACTTCACTACCAGTGGACTAGCCCCTGCTATAGTGACCTAAATGTGTGACCCCAGGGCTTTCAAATTTAGATGGATGCCGAGCCTACACGTGATGTATGGCAACTTTAGCTTTAGCCTAAATCACATACTTTCTGTCCGACGCACCCAAATTGATTGTGAAATACAGTCCATGTGTATGAATTTACGAGTGATGTTAATGTTTCATCTCCAAACTACGCACACCAGGAATCTTTGTCTGAAACACTGTTCCTCAGTTTGCTAATACAATGTACATGTATAGCACGGATATTAATAGAAGACATTAATGCATGATGAAAGGAGAAAAAGGCAAAGAAAACTACATACAGTACCCGGTAAGAGTATTGGAATTTGCATGGGTACAGGTTGCAGTTCAAATAGATAATTGTATAAAATGTATGTATTACTTATTTACATGTATAGTCTATATTGTACTGTAATGTATGACACAATGTGAGAAGATTAAACACTGCTTGTGTTTATTACTCTGGTCCTTTTTCTTCTGCTGATTGGATGTTAACATTATAAAGAAAGATCCAAACTTGCAAAGGTACATGTAAATACTAATACTTTTTATTTAGGATGCTACCATAATGCCAACAACAGCTATCAATGGTGCATGGCACCACTGTCACAATCCCTGACAGACAAAAACAGGGAAAATCATTTTATACAAGGCCATCACAACTTTTTGTTAGTATATAATCCATGCTTAAGTCTATATTGTGCATATTGAGAACAATGTACGTTCTTCTTGATATTTCATGGGTTATAGCAATCCTATCTAGTCCATTATGACATGTACATGTGCATTCAAGCCTTATTTCTTAGAACATCTTTAGACACATTTTGCATTATATTAAGTTATATAAGCACAAAATATCTTTTCTAAATGGTAGTATGTATTTGTAGGTCAACATTATGGCTGTCATTAGTAAAGTTTAATAATGACTTTCACTAATGTTACCCTTCTCAAGATGTAAACAGATTTTAACAGGAAATTTTTACTCTGCAATTTTCTCTTCTTTTTCTTTTAATACCAAACTTAACAAATAAGACACAATTCTGTCAGTCTTAGTTTCCTCTTGGTTCAAAGCTCAAGTTATAAATTATAGGTTGATATTGGTATTATTATGAAGAACATTATGAAAATATCCAAAACAATGGACTCATTTTCTTCAACTCAAACCAAAATGTCTTCATTTTTACATTCTCAAAATTACAGTATGAAGATTCTTGAATCTTTTTAACATACTCTGTATATTCTCCATCTCAAATGCAGAGTCTGTCCAGTATCTTTGAGATCCATGTACATGTAGAGTCAGGCTTTTAGCTAAGATTCTATTATGGGGAGTTCAAATTTCTTAGTGAGTCACAGTAAGTGATATAGGCACCAGTATTGTAGGGTCTGAAGGCATCCACCTTCCATAGTGCAGAGTTTTTGAGAATTTCAAGTTAAATGGTGCATTCTAAGATATCCTAAGGGGCAAAATTACTGTGAAACAGGTCACAGTAGAAGATTGACCAAAAATGTCCTTGTGGCATTCCTGGTCAATCAGTATTTCATGCTTTTCAAAGGATTTGCTCCTCAGTGTAAGGGCGTCCAATATCTTATTATAAGAAAATCATGTCCAAATGATGCCTGGACGCATGCCTGGCTAAAAGCCTGTGTAGGGTTCATGATGTTATTATCTCCTCTGTGTCTTGCCCTGCTTCCTTTTCCCGGCAAACAGATGTTTGGGCATCTTGGTTCCGATGAACCGGTCGGACTCGCCAGCCTTCCCAAACTGGTTCATCTTCTTCTGGGCGTTCTTAGCGATCACCTTGACCTTCTGTTGAGTCTAGAAGGCATAAAGAGAAGTCCTTTAGATTAGCATTGGAAAGAATAATTTTAATTGCAAAAAAATTGTACCTTCAGTAACATTCTAATGCTTCCTTACACCATACATACTGGTCCTGTCCTTGGTGCTACTGTATCATCAGTAACCATCTAATGCACATTGACACCATACATACTGGACCCGTCCTTGGTGCAACTGTCCTTCAGTAACCATCTAATGCTCCCATACACCATACATACTGGTCCTGTCCTTGGTGCTACTGTTCCTTCAGTAATCATCTATTACACCCTTACACCCGACATACTGGTCCTGTCCCTGTGTTACTGTTCCTTCAGTAACCATCTATGCCCAATACACCATACATACTGGTCCTGTCCTTGGTGCTACTGTTCCTTCAGTAATCATCTAATGTACCCTTACACCATACATACTGGTCCTGTCCTTGGTGCTACTGTACCTTCAGTAATCATCTATGCTCCCTTACACCATACACACTGGTCCTGTCCTTGGTGCTACTGTACCTTCAGTAATCATCTATACTCCCTTACACCATACATACTGGTCCTGTCCTTGGTGCTACTGTTCCATCAGTAACCATCTATGCCCCCTTACACATTACACACTGGTCCTGTCCTTGGTGCTACTGTTCCATCAGTAACCATCTATGCCCCCTTACACATTACACACTGGTCCTGTCCTTGGTGCTACTGTTAGCATCACTAACCATCTATGCCCCAGTACACCATACATACTGATCCTGTCCTTGGTGCTACTGTTCCTTCACTAATCATCTATTACACCCTTACACCCGACATACTGGTCCTGTCCCTGTGTTACTGTTCCTTCAGTAACCATCTATGCCCAATACACCATACATACTGGTCCTGTCCTTGGTGCTACTGTTCCTTCAGTAATCATCTAATGTACCCTTACACCATACATACTGGTCCTGTCCTTGGTGCTACTGTACCTTCAGTAATCATCTATACTCCCTTACACCATACATACTGGTCCTGTCCTTGGTGCTACTGTTCCTTCAGTAACCATCTAATGCACCCTTACACCACACATACTGGTCCTGTCCTTGGTGCTACTGTTCCTTCATTAATCATCTAATGCTCCCTTACACCATACATACTGGTCCTATCCTTGGTGCTACTGTTCCTTCAGTATTCATCTAATGTTCCCTTACACCATACATACTGGTCCTATCCTTGGTGCTAGTACTGTTCCTTCAGTAATCATCTAATGTTCCCTTACACCATATACTTGTCCTGTCCTTGGTGCTACTGTACCTTCAGTAATCATCTATTACATCCTTACACCAGGCATACTGGTCCTGTCCTTGGTGCTACTGTTCCTTCAGTAACCATCTAATGCTCCCTTACACCATACATACTGGTCCTGTCCTTGGTGCTACTGTTCCTTCAGTAACCATCTAATGCTCCCTTACACCATACATACTGGTCCTGTCCTTGGTGCTACTGTACCATCAGTAACCATCTAATGCTCCCTTACACCATACATACTGGTCCTGTCCTTGGTACTACTGTTCCTTCAGTAACCATCTAATGCTCCCTTACACCATACATACTTGTCCTGTCATGTCCTTGATGCTACTGTACCATCAGTAACCATTAGTAGATATCAGTTTGCGCAACCGTGAGTTTGTAGCTTTCATCATTATGCAACGAAAAACGAAGTTTCATTACAGTGGTATGTACCAAAGTGCTGTATTTTGTCATTGAAAAAAATAATATCAGAGGCAATAAAAATGATGACGTCATCAATTTGGCCCCCAAAAAATCAGATTTAGAATTCTTAAATGCCCATCAATCAACATTCGTTACGGCTCCATTCTTTCTTAATTCATTAATAAGAAAACGCTGGAAGGTCAAAATGCCAATTTAGCCAACCGAGATACCTTAAACAAGACATACTGGTCCTGTCCTTGGTGCTACTGTACCTTCAGTAACCATCTATGCTCCCTTACACCAGACATACTGGTCCTGTCCTTGGTGTCTCTATCTTCATGGCTAGCTTGTCCCCCAATGACCAGGGGTCAAGGGACTAGGCAGGTAGGTAGGTAGAAGGTATCTCCTCACCTGTGGATCCCTGATTCCAGACTGGTCTCTGGGTACCTTCCCAGCAGGAACGCTCCTGCTCCTAGCCCGGCTCCCAGCCTCCGTTGAGGCTTCACGTTTCCTCTTCAAGCCTGTGGGAGTCTTACTGCGGGCTCGCTTGAAGTGGGCCTAAAGTTTAAGATACATAATACCATGATTATGATGTGTCCAGAAGTCACATTATTATTTGAAAATCCTACCGATGAACAGAATAAATCAGGCTGATATAAAAGTAAAAGATTTTTCACTTTAGACTACTCAAAATATAGCCTGGGTACTATCCAGGTAGTAGTTCTCTACTGTATTCACTTCTGCTACCCATCTGGAGACCTGCACATTCAAACCTTTTGGTGCTAACGTCAGTAAATGAGCAAATTAAGGAATTATGGGTTCTAGAGCGCTTGATCAATGACAACAGACCCTCCTGCAAGCTGACTTTTCGGGTGTTGAAACACCTATTCGAACAAGTGCTTGAACCCATGCCTTAATTCGCTCATGTGTAGGGACTGATCAGCGCCCTCGTCCAAAATTTGGACAATTCCAGACGTTAACAGGGCCAAGGATCCCAAATGGAACAGCAGAAAGGCGACAACAGTGTATGATAAATGTCAGAGTAAGAAGCTACAGTATATGGTGCATAATAAATGCTGGAACATTAAACCTGAGATGCCATTGAAGTCATCAGTGCGATGGACATTCAACAACAAAAATGCTGGAGCAAACTACTTTCCAAGCTACTTAAAATAGGGAACTTTAAAAAACAATTGTTGAAGAAAACTGTACACTCACATTGTCCTTGTCTGCCATGTCCACCCCTAGTTCTTCCATCTGTGACTTGAACTCACTTGCATTGTAGTCCTGGACATGGGAAAACACATTATACCATGTATTACTACAATATTCCTTCCTCAAATCTTTGCTCCTAACCAAGCCTTCAATAATTTTTAGGTTTCATTAGAAAATCTTATGGTTGCATAATAATCTACAAAAATGTACTTGTCTAGCGTCCTTTGAAATGAAATCTTTCTGAAGAATATTGTTGTAAACTCACTGATACAGATTTTCCCACAACAGATTAACAAATCTCACCTTCCTGGCCACCCTGGGCAGAGTTGGTTTCTGCACCTTCCTGCGTACATCTGACTCCATCTTGATCAGCTTCTTCTTCTTACGAATTCTAACAAGACAAAAGTATGCCAATCATTAGAGAGAAAAAACCAACACCAGTATGTCATGAGTGTGCTTTGCACGATTAACAGTGTGGCTGAAAACTTTGTTTCGAAAACAGCCCAAAGTTGGTGCACATAATGATGTCATCCATGTAATCAAATCAACATGGACTAAAGGTTGGGAATAGAACTCACAAACAACCAATAAGGTCTAAAATGTTGAACTTACTTGGCTGCCATGCTCCTGATCTCTCTCGTCTCTTCATCTTCATCTGACTGTAAAAACAACATCAATCTCCATCTGATAACTGCATACTAGTACAAATAAACTGTCTTACACATTTGAGTTTTGTTGTGTAGTAAAGGTTTGCAAACTACAATGGAACTTTTCAACACAAGATGCATTGAAATTGATCAAAGGAACAACATATTGAAGAAGTAAAACTTATGGGTTTAATGGCAAGGCAAACTAAACATTTATTGAAGAACTATATACATTGTGTATAAACAAATATGTTGCTCTTGGGGGTGGGTACCAGTTCCAGTATAATGTACAAAAATGTTTTTTTCGTGTTAGACCATCCGAAAAAAATGGACCTGAAAAAATCAGTAAACTGGTTTGAAAATTAACAGATTACATCAGAAGGCATTCACACATTTTGGGGCTTGTCGGTCAAATAAAATGACAAGAGCAGAGTTTATACTTCTATTATAGTCATTTATAAAAAGTTGCTACAGTCAAACTTCACATTGTTTACATGAACTCAAGATAGGATTCTAAAACGCCAGTGGAAGTCGGGTACTCCACAAAACAGATTCCTTTTTACCAAATGGACCATTGTTTTGAATTTGAGAATCGCCAAACTTTTCTCAGACAATCAGGTCCTGGTTCAAGTCTGGGCCTGATCCTCTGGACCTGTACCTGAATTTTCTGTAACAGTACCCACCCGTAGTAGCTGTTATTGTAGTGAGTATTTTTGTAATATGTACAGACCATATCAGAGTCATATTCTCCCGCTGCCTCTCTCATCTCCTCTTCCTTCTCAAGATCTTCCAGTTTCTATGGACACAAACAATCATACAAACATCAGGATCAACATCTCATACTTTTGATAAATCTGTGTCTCTCATATCTAACATCTACATTTAAACAAGGTAAGATGGCTACTGGTTAACTGCATCTACACTAGTTTTCATTGCTTGTCATCCAGACCAGTTGACATCATGTTAATAAATGTCAATTCAGACCAAGCGCGGTTGGTACTGAGATGTAATCATTCAAGCAAAAACATTTTACAGAATGCAAACAGAAGTGAAATTCATTACAGAAACTACAGCAAGCTTAGTTTAATTTCATTTTCAATCTACAAATCTGTGCAACACTAGTTCACCTTTATTCGTGGGGTAACCTATATCCATTGTACCTATTAGTAAGAAGAGGATATTTAGGGATATCACTGTTTATGGACAGTGGTTTCAAATTGCTTTTTTTTCCAATATAATGCAGTTTGAGACCTCTGTCCATCGACTTGATATCCCAAAATACCCTGGTGTTGGATACAACGGATAAAGGTTACCCCATGAATAACGGTGAACAAGCGTTAAGATACACACCTTCATGATGTCAGCATCGATGTAGTCAGCAACGTTCTTCCCTTCCCACAACTCAGGGATGGGGTCATATTTATCTTCTGCGTTCTTGAGATCATAGCGTTCTGGAAACATTAAAAAAAAAAAAATTCAAACTCAAGGAAAAAAATATGTTTTGGTAATGATATTTTGTCAATTTCCTAAGTGCTGCATTTTTCCAATATGCATGTACATGGTACATGTATGATGTACTATCCAATAACAAAACAAATAATTATTGAAGACAGGAAGTCACTTCCTGCCAGCTTGTAGGGGAACAACTTTGGACCCAGGCCAAGTCAACTTGCAAGTCCTTGGTTACACTATCTTCTGCCTCACATCCTGTCACTCTACAACATTCCCATAACTACAGACACACACCAAGACAAAGAAACACATTTTCTTGGATCAGAGAGACAGATAGGAGATTGATGAAAGAACAGGTACAGATCAATGAAAAAAATTTCACTGAAACTGGGTCTGCATACAAATGTATAGCTAACCTTAGTGCTCTCTAGTTCATTCCTTGTTAATACAATTATTGTTTACATAATAGGGAAACTTACTCTTCATATCAAAGACATAGTCTTCTTCCAACTCCAGTTCCAGGTCTCTTTCCTGAAAAATAGGCAGTGGGAGAAAAATGTGTGAATATTTAGGACCTTAAACTCACCTATGACTGGGCAAGTTTTTCCCTCAAAACAACAAGAGAAAAAATTGCTCAGCTTATCTCCCAAAGTGTCTTCAATGGTATTCAGACACAATCGTCTGTTTACATCATAGCAGTATTCTCTTGTGCAGTCGTTATTACTTTCACCAGAAAAGCTAAGGTTATGTTTTGGACGTGTGCGTGCGTGCGTGCGTCCGTCTATAAACAGTATAACTCGACAAGCCGTGGATGGATCCTGATGATATTTGGTAGGTGGGTAGGGGTCGGGAAAACGAACGTCAAATTCGATAACGGGCCCCCTAGCGGCTTGCTAAGGTACTTCAGCGAAACTTCCATTTTTGATATCTCATGTTCTGGACATGCTGTGGTCGTGATTTTTAAGTGGTAGATAGATTGTTTCAAACTGTAAAAACACTTCTGTTTGTAAGAACCATTTCACATGAATAAAGCGGTCCAAACACTATGCATCCAGTCATTGGGATGAATGAACGTAGAAAAGCGTACCGTTTTCTTCTTGGGTTTGTCGGTATCCATGGCAGCCTTGCGCTGTAGGACGGCCTCGGGGATACAGGGCGGGCGCACTTTCTCGTCTCTCTGCTGCGGTACTGACAGGTGCAGGCGGTTCAGGACAGAGTTCACCTTCTTACTTCTCATCTTGTTCTCCACTCTGTAGGCAAGCAGCTGGTCACAGGCCTGGGGTGGGAAAATGTCTTTCTGAGCAAAAACCAAGTTTTGGTCGGACAAGTTTTCTAAATTCACATCCTATCGGGCAAGTACATAAAAAATTTACTTGCCCAAACCAATTTTTCACTAGCCCAAAATTCAAATGCCACTTTTATATCATTGTCATTTCCAGCAATGGAATTCTTATCATTGCCCCTATTTTTCCATCTGTATCTGTATCTGTATCTATATAGCCGGTATAACCGCCCTTCGGCGTAACACACCAGCTTCGCAGGCACGTATGACCATGTTGACCAATGCATGATGTCATGACTTTAAAAGGTAAGGAGTATATCCAAATCTCACTCAATGGAAAAAAAATCTTACTTGCCCAATCGGGCAAGTGGGGTAGATCATGCACTTCAGACAATAGGACTAGTAGACTTGTCCAACCGTGCAAGTTGTAGCGTCATTATAAAAGCTGCCTTCATTATGAAATATAAGTGGCCAGGAAAGTTGAACAGATGACTAAACATACCAAATATGGTACAGAGAACAGTAGATTCTTCATATTTTTCGTTCACATCTTCTTTGATGACCTTGGAATTGACCTTGCCATTCTATGACATTATCAAAAGTTAACCGATATTTTTAAATGGCATTCTATGGCATATCTTAGCAAATTTTTTGTTTTGTTTTGTATGATTTATAGTATGGTTGAAAGTTATTTTTTATTTTTGAAAAGGGCCCAAATTAAGGTGCGTGCGGATGTCATCCATATAATCAAATCAAGGAAAAGATGGTCGTTATTATAGTAAGCTTAAGAAAGAGAAATACCACTCTGAGTGCTTCTATACAAACTGGGTGACCTGAAGAAGACTTGGTACATTACAACTTTCTTTACAATTTTCTTAACAATTTTTCTATGTACTTAAACTCAAGTGCAAAACTAGTTTCCATTGCTTGTCATCCAGACCAGTTGACATCATGTTAATAAATGTCAATTCAGACCAAGCGCGGTTGGTACTGAGATGTAATCATTCAAGCAAAAACTGTAAAAACTCTGCCTGTACAGAATACAAAAGACCAGGCTTTACATTAGAACACATTCTGAGAAAGCTTCATAGTACACATTCTACTTAGTCCTCATCTATCCCATAATATTACCTTGTTCTTGACCTCCATGACCCCTTCCCCAGACAGAGTGCTCATGGGAACTATAGGGATGCCTTCCTTCTCCAAGTCTGCCAGGAGGGCCTAAAAACACAAACATTAAACACAACATTTCAAAACTTGTTGACAGCTACTTTTTGTTTGAGAATACAAAAAATATTGATATTGGGTGGTTCTATGCTTCCAAAGATCAGTGGAGAGAAACAGGGTAGGACAAGTTTTCTAAATTCAATTCTACTATCTGGCAAGTGTATAAAAAATCTACTTGCCCGAACCAAGTTTTCACTTGTCCAAAATTCAAATGACACATTTCTAGGTATTTTCACTTCCAGCAGTGGAATTCTTGGCTCTTAATTTTTCTGTGATGACCAATGCTCGATGCCATCACTGTGAAGAAATGTATGAAGTGCATTTTTGGACAACAAAATTTCACTCATGGAAAACTGGCTATTTGTGGTCAAGTTGGGAAGGACATGCACTTGCCCAATTGGCACTTTCATTTGCCCGGGACTAGTGAAATAGTCCAACCCTAGGAAAAAATTACTATGCACTAAAGATGCTACAAATTAAAAAAAATATGCTTATTTTGGGCACATAAAAATTAAATGTGGTGCTCAGTTTATCTCCCATTTGTCAGCAGAAAGTTCAGACATGGTTATTTTACATCACAGCACCTCGCCTTGATTTGTGTTAGGAATGTTCACAAAGAACAACAGAAGAAATGTCTGAGAATGTTAGACTATGTGTCACACCTCATTCTCTTCGCTGAGCTCCTCTCGTCTGATGACATCGATCTTGTTGGTAACGATCATCAGAGGCTGCAAGTGCAAAAGCAAATCATTTGTTTTCCATTTTTACAAAAACAAATCATGTGAAAGCACAAACCCAAATTCATACATCAAATTTGTATTTTTTTCACAGAGGAAACAGTGCTAGATAATATTTACCTTGTTGGCAAACAGTGGTTTGATGTTGTTAAAAAGTTCCACCTGCAGCAAAGATAGAAACAGTTATTCTGTGGGTCTTCAGAAATCATGTGGAAAGGGTTTAGAGTAGTTACTAGTAGCTTTTGATAGAGATGATGCTCAGTTTATCTCCCATTTGTCATCAAACAAATGTCTGAACATGATATTGTAACATCACAGCACCATTTATTGTTAATGTTCCCTAATTTCAAAACTATATTAGACTCAATAAAATGCTGGTTTACTATACAAAACCCACTGCCCACACAATTAGTCAGTGGTGCATCCAAGTGGTACCATCTGAGTAAACCCTGCACCCCTACAATACAGCCAGTGGTACATTCCACTGGTAAATATCAGGAAAAGTCCATTAGTTCTAGGGGTGTTATTTGTTGGTCAGACTATGCCAAAATCATTCAGATATGTCCATAATACATTGGGCACATTATTTACCATCTGTATAAACCCTACACTCCTGTACTACATTCCTCCCCAACATCTACATAAAGCACTTTAACCCAATGCTACAGCCAGTGGTACACCCCGCTTGTATATGTCCGGAAGAATCCATTATTTCTAGGGGCGTTACCTATTGGTGCAAGATGTGTCCACATTGTTCACATATATTTGTAACATATAAATACATAATTGACCATCTATAAAAAAAAACCTGCAACCCAATACTGCATCCAGTGGTCCACCGCATTGGTAAATGTCTGGAAGAATCCATTATTCTGGGGGTGTTACGGAAGAATCCATTATTTCCAGGTGTGTTACCTGTTGGTGCAGGTTGTGCCCACATTGTTCAGAGATGTCCATGACATACAGTACAGCAGCCCTGAGATGTGCCAGTGCAGTGATGGCCTGCATCTCTATAGTGTTCCTCTCCTCCAGGGAGTGGTCCAGGATTCCTGGGGTGTCGATCACCTAGGCAACAGATGGACAGAACAGTTTCATTTTGACATTTCACATTTGAGAAAATGGAAAGATCTTATAATCTATGCGGTCCAGTCATGTGTTCAACTATAGGAGACAATGAGGTTATAGAGTTACATTATTATTAACTCCGCAAAGTTCTTTTGAAATCATTTCTTTCCATTCAAGGACACAATGATAACACAGTTGCTTGTCATCCAGACCAGTTGACATCATGTTAATAAATGTCAATTCAGACCAAGCGCGGTTGGTACTGAGATGTAATCATTCAAGCAACTCAAAAACTTACCAAACACAAGCTCCAAAAATCTGAAAACTAATCATACCAAATCTCTACTAGCAGCTATGATTGAGCTGTGGTTACTCAATCACCATAGAATGATAGTTGTGACAGATTGTTCAATGAATTTCTCAGATAAAGAAAGAATCTTTTTACATTAGCTGCCTTTTAGATCATAATTTTACATCTTGCATATTTCAATCACGAAATCAAGGGTTGCAATAATCCAATTTTGGTCCCTGTATGGTTGCTTACCGAACAAAATCTAGTGGAAAGAGGGCATTAGGGCCAGCTTTAGACTCTGGCAACTGTTTCAAAGGCTGTTATCGATATGCAAAGATTTAATTTTTCTGTATGACAAAAACTGAAAAAGCTGATTGTGTGCCGAAGCCCTGAAGACTTCTGATTCTGTTAAAATCTGTGACAACCAAATATACAAGTCTTTACATTGCATTTAAATGTACTTAATGTATGGCAACTCCAGGAAGAATAGTGTTAAATTCATGTAACACTAAATGAGATCTTAACAAAACAAACAAACAAACCAGACCTACCTGCCAGCGGAGGTACCTGTAGTCGGTGTGTCCCACATACAGAGACTTGGTGGTGAAAGCGTACGGCTGGACCTCCACATCTGCCCTGGTGATGGTGTTAATGAAACTCGACTTCCCAACGTTGGGGAAACTACAATACACAAATGGTAGAATGTTAATGATATTGCAAACTTAAAGACAACTTCACAAGGACTAAAATAATGATAAGAATCATCAACAGGCTTTTAGCCAGGCATGCGTCCAGTGTCCAGGTGTCAATTGGACACACTGTTCTAAAAATAGTAGGAAATTGGACGCACCAGATGCTCTAATGAGGCCCAGACACTGAGGGCAAATCCTCTGACAAGCATGAAATACTGATTGACCAGGGATGCCACAGTAATTTACCCCTCAGGATACTTAATTCTCTAAAACTCCAAACCATGGAGGGTTGATGCCCCCTGCCCCCTGCCCACCCCCCACCATGCACCTGTAGTGCTCGCCGCATGGTGAATCTCAGTCACTAAGAAATTTGGACCCTGTATAATAAATACTTTATTATTAGCTAAAAGCTTGATCATTGATTACTGCAGATACAGATAATTTTTTAAACCTAGACTTACCCACAGATGAGGAGAGTCCTGGTGTTGGGGTCAATTGTGGGAAGACGGGACAAATGCTGACGCACTGTAAGACCAAAGACAGTAAACGTCATACTTCATAAACAACTGATTTGCTGTATTGTAGCAATAATACTCTAGAATTGAAAACCAATAAACATTAGCCTAAAACACTCTTGTAGCAATCCTTTCAGTGGTCAGGAAGAGGGTGCAATCAGCCTGACAGTGAGAGATTGTGTAACACTGGCTACAGGCAAATTTAAATATGCAAACCGTTTTTTTCTTCAGATCAGTTTTTCCATTCCAGATTTTTGATGATACTGTATCATAACTTTTGGAAACTATCTTACTGCATAATATTTGTCAATATTTATCTAGGACATAAAGTGAATGTCACCAAGTGTCTAAGGCAATGGCCAACCTTGTTCTAGATACTCCAGACTCTGTTTCTGCCTCTTCATGACAGTACACATCCTCCCCAGGGCAGCACGCTTCAGGGTCTTACACCGGTACAGGGAGTCTCCGTACTTCAGGAGTCGCACATAGTCTTTGGCAACACTGGGAATGGATGGAAAGATGGTGAGATATAGTATTACATGACTCTATTGATCATTTGATGGCATAATAGAGAATATTAATCATGGTACTTTTTAGTCAATAACCTGATAATGTTCTTTTGAACCTATTTTTCTACGCTTTGACAACTGCCGTGAAATTGTTCATGGTGGTGTTAATAATGTTATCTTTACATTTTTTTCTGTGACTGCCAAAGCATTTGTTCTGTCTTCTGTTTTGTTCAATTTTCAGTCCATCTACCTTTATGTTTGATTTTTTTGTCCCTACTGCAAAATCAAACCCCACATAAACTTCCCATTTTTAGTTAGTTTAATAAGTTTTTACAAGGCCCTTTTAACAAGCTTTACTGTCGCAAAGCTGAAATTTTGAAGCTGAACTATGAGTACTGACTTGTCTATGAGATGCCTGGCCATGTTGATCTGTCCCAGGGCCAGTTTGTAGTGATCCTTGTCATACAGCACGTTCATCAGGTCTGCATAGAACGGGTGGATATCCTGCAAACAATGTACAACAACTCGGTTAAGAGGATTTTCTTTCTTGCATCTATCAAACAGAAACAGAATATAGTCAAACCTGCCCAAGCATTCCATTCATAATTAGGGACTGATAAAATCTTGTCTATGTGGACAGGTTTACACTGTAGACAGGATATCAAAGGTGACTGACTGGGAAATGAACAGATTATATTGGCAGGCTTTCACACATTTGGGGGTGTACTGGTCCAAAAAGATAACAAGAGCAAAGTAGAGTAGAGTTTATAGTTCATTTCTACCTAATTTCCACAGTCAAACTTGGTCTCAATACGACCACTTTCAGTCTGCCCAAAAATGTTCACTGCCCATGGACACACGCCAAAGACGACGGCGTGTCTAGCACAGTCGCTACCACCCGGTGTTGAGGTCGCAAGTTTTCACAGACCATCAGGTCCCAGGTTCAGGTCCGGACCTGGACCTGATCCTCTGGATCTGAACCTCAACATGTACCTGAACTTGCTGTACTGATACCCACCCCTACTCTTTAGAAAATGATATTGTTGCAAAAGTGTACACGGAAAGACATATGTAGCTTGCATCCTTTAGAAACCACCAACAGTTCCTTAGACATTATATGAGTTAACATTTTTGCACAAATCCACCATGTTCAATTGGTTTGATTTATCAGTGAAAAATTCAGGAGTGTGTCATGTTACAACATACCTCAAGCTTGGGAAAGTCATCCAGGATCTGGGAGAGTTTGTCGTGATAGTTCTGCTGCGTGTAGCGGACTTTGCGCATGTAGAACTGGCGAATCCGAGCGATGGCATACTGCTTGTGGATGACTGTCGGCGTCTTTCGCTGAGTCTTGGACAGGACTATGTCCACAAAATCCTAAAATAGTTACAAGGTATGAAAAACATGATATAGCATGAACTCCTTAAGTTACTGTAAATTAAAATACATTTATAACTAAGTTCGCTGGGAATTAATTTTGCAATAGCAGGAAAAAGGACTTTTCGCGGTGGTTTTAAGTTCGTGGTAGCACCATGCACTGTAGTCTCTTACTGCCATGGAAAACATTTGCGGTGGTTTTAAGTTTGCGGTGAAGCGACCACAGTGAAAACTGGTAACATTAAACCACCGCGTTTTTGAATTTACAATTACAGTAAATTATCCATTAAATGATTAATCGGAAACAGCACGACTAGAAAGAAAATAGCCATTTGTGAGTGAGAGAGGGAGAGACACTGCTCCTAGAATCGTTATGTGGGCAAAGCAATCTATGAAACGAGTGCAAAGCGCTAACAAATTCTCTTGAGCCTTCAGAAAAAAATTAAGCTCAAGCATGAAACTGGATAGCTTATTTTCCTACCGAATTTTTCGACGAAAGCTCCGACAAAAATACTACTCGGTCTAGACTGATCCACTATCAGGTTATGAGTAATTCGATGAATATTTTCTCTTCACTTTCGCATAAAAATCCTACGAAATACCAGCGAAATACGTTCAGATTTTTTTCCAAACCCTATCTGTGGGAGGGGGGCACATCGGCACGTGCGCACACGTGTGAATATATGGGGACTCTTCTGAACGATATTCTACTGGTAAAGAATCATTCTTAACGACACAATACAAAGTTGGGGACTAAATACGTCCTTGAAGAGAAATTGGTCTCAAAATTCTTTAAATTGTACCCACCGTAGCCGACGGAACCACCGTGATCTTCTTGAAATTGTACGAAGCAGCCATTTCGTCGTCTCCCTGAAATGACGGCGAAAGAACGCAAACTATCTAACGTTATAAATTAATGAATTCATAGTGACGAACGAAATCCCGTTACGTTTTAAAAACATAAAAGATTGTTTAAAAACATAATTTTGTGCAGTATCATTTGTAGAATCTTTAGCGTTACATAACGTTTTATAGAAAGATTAAAACTTATATTGATCTGATTTGTTTTGTTGCGGTTTAAAACCCCCGGGATGATGGGATATACCCGGAAGTAGGTGGGCGGAAAAGTTTGCAGTTCTTCAGGCAAGAGAACTTGGAGCGCCCCTCCTTGGATTTGAAAGAACGATAACCCTCCTTGGAAGAAAGAAGGGTAAGTTTGGGGTAACTTCACGTACTTAGTCTTAGATTTAACTTTCTCCGTGTTAAAGATATAAAATTGGTGTGGCCCTAGTATAAACGTTATGGGGATGAAGGGTCCAAAGTTTGGTTCGTTACAGCAACAACCAAACTTGATAAAGTTAAAGCTTTATCAAATTGAATAAATTTGCTTCCATAATAACATCTTGGTACTGTTATTTAACATTACATGTAGTATTCATGATATACAGATAGAGTGAAGATTCAATACCAGTGTCCTGCTTGATGTATTAAAGGTGTAGAACAAGATTTGTTTGCCACAAATTGTCCCTACACACACATTAAGACGGACCAGCATACGACCCCGACACTCTGGCTAAACAACAACGCCGTAGCTATTGACGCACTGAAATAGCCAGATTTGGCTATTGACACACCGAGATGCCAGCCAGCCATCAGAGCTGGTCACATGAAAGAGGGTCTGCATGGGGGATCCTAACAACGCTTTACGCTAAATTCGGGATGGCCAACAACGTTTTGCGTTAAATTCGGGATGGCCGACAACGTTTTACGTTAACTTCACGAAGGCCAGCAACGCTTTACACTAAATTCAGAAAGGTCTGCAATGCTTAACGGTAAATTCTAGAAGTGGCAACACTCTACAGAAGCGACGGCAGCAAACTTCGGATTTGGCAGCGAAATATTGCTGACTTACCTGACAATCCTAGGGGGTTCCGAGGGCATGCTCGGCAGCTCCTTGAAATGTTGACTCTCTGAAACGCTATAACGTATTACATTTCAAGGGAAAATTCTGCTGAAAGAGAAAGTTAAGTTTTGATGATGGCGCGCGATTTTGTGGTGACCGCGTGGCGTAGCGGTAGCATGTCCGGATTTGCACCGAGAGGTTGCGGGTTCGAATCCGCCTACCGTGCCACCGATCTTGTGCCCTTGGGAAAGGCACTTTACACGACTCAGAGTCCTCCCCAGAGGATGGAATAACGGAGGCCCTCCACTATACTCCTAGCCCAGCTCCACTATACTTCTTTTGAAATTTAGTCTGTTTCTTCCCTATTTCTTTGGTTAGTTTTGCTAAAATTAATGGAAATTCAGTGTTTAGTGCCAAGTGGCAACACTTTTCCAGTCGGCATTGTCTGCAAAAACTTGTGAATGGGCGATGATCAAAACAATAGTCCTTTTGCCACTACACATCAAAGGAATCACTATAATATATTATACTTGTAGTATTTGACACCCTCTGTCATTGGAAAATGAACCCATTTTCATGAAAGCGCAGCACGTTGGTCGGGTTATTTTTGCCAGCCCCTCCACTATAGTAAAAAATTCTGGGGAGAACCCTGCGACTTTCCTCACTTTACTCAGGTGAAAATGGGTCGTCCCTCGGATAGGACGTTAAATAGAGGTCCCATGTATGGGGAGAGTCACACCCCATGCACGTTAAAGAACCCCCACACGTGCGATGGTGCGGTGTGCGATGGAGCAAACCATTCTGTCTGGAGTTGGTGATTCACTACAAATCACCCGGACGGAGGCCTGGTGAACCTTCGTGTCGTATCAGCCACACGGTGATTTATATCATTCACCATGCCCCGGAGAGGAGATAGGCGCCGCCAGGGGACTAAAAGCCTGTTGAGTCAGCATAACATGTTGTGCTGCCCCTACGGCTGATTAATAAAAGGCTATGGGACGAACGAACGAACGAACGAACGAACGAACGAACGAACGAACGATGGCGCTACCCGACATACCTTGTCGAGCGGGGTAGGCGCAAGGTGTTACAAGGGAGGTCCGGGGAAATTTTGAAATCCTGACCCTCGGAAACGCCATTTCCCGAATGTTTCTGGGCATAATTTTGCTGGCCATTATATAAAGCATGATGACATTTCTATATGCCCAAAAAAAGTTTATTGAGGGCACCCCGCCCTGCCCCACCCAACGCCTAGCTTTTCAGCATTTCGAGCGCCGGAGGGGCGAGGGGTTGCAAGGCCAATGGAGGCACAGGAAAATTTTGACATCTTTCCACTCTAAAACGCTATTTCCTGCATTTTGATGGGAAAATCTGGCTGTCAGACTAAGCTAAATTCAACGACATTTCTTTAGCAAAAAAGGTTTGTGAGGGCAACGCCGCCCATATACTTAGTTTCAAAATGTCGATGGCCGAAGCCGAAGGTGAACGGCATCGCAAGAGAGGTCTGGCAAAATTTTGAAATCTTGTCCATCTCCCTGAAAGGGTTTTCGGAAAAACCTGTCCAGTCCGGAATGCGGAAAACCCTGTCCAGTCTGAAAAGAGGGTCTGCATGGGGGTATACGTTGTAAGCTGCTAAGTACTAGTATACAACAAAATTTTTTATCTTTAATATGGCTAAGCACAGAAATAACATCAACTTGAAGTGTGACACAATGTCATACAAAAATTATAACTTCAAATCATCCATCATCGTTACTTCTGTGCATCATATAAAAAAACTTCTACTCTTTAAATCTTTGAGACTGAACATGCTATTAGCTTTACGGCATAATTTTGCAAATAAAGCACATTACATTATTTTAAAAGAATACATAGTTCTATATAGCTCACAACTTGTACTAGGGTTTTTCAAATGCCATCTCGGCTTTCTTGTATCTTGCATTGTAAAATATATGTTATGTTATAACAATATGTACTAAAGTCGTGTTGATATTGAAACCTTTCGCAGTCATTCTATTTAACCAGGATTTAAAAAGACAAGCTCTCAAAATGAGTGCTGCACACTTATCATTTAAAGAAAACCTTTCAAAGCCTGTCTTTGTAATGTATTGCCACTATTTAACAACCCGAAATTGACGGACACTCACTTTCCATTGTTTGATGGACAATGGGTGTAATTCTCTCCCCCTCATGTCCTACCAGATAAGTGTTAATTGGGTACTTTGCATTTGACAGAACTGACTTTGTGTGCATGCATATTGCACCTTTGGGTCACTCATGATGCTGCCGATTCTATAGTTATGTGTATAACTATAGTTTGTGTAAGTACTGTCTGAAGTAATAGTTTTAAGCATTGCCAGGAACCCCTATGCAGACCCTCTTTACAGACTGGACAGGGTTTTCCGCCCCATTTCCCTGTCTGGACTGGACAGGGTTTTCCGAAAACCCCATCTGAAACGCCATTTCCTGTATTTTGAGGGGCAAAATTAGCTGGTAGACTACGCTACGAATTACGAAAATTGGGAGGCTAGACTACGATTTGCGGAACATTTTTAGGGTTGATTACGTTTTACGTAGTAATCTTAGGATCGATTACGCTTTACGTGAAATGCACTGGCTACGATTTACAGTAAATTTTCCCACCCTCATTACGAATTACGTAAAATAAAATAGCTTCCCTACGACATTGGAATCTTGGAATTTCGGAATGAATGGACCTGCTCAAGCTTTGCGCTACATTTCTATACCTGTTATTAAAACTAAGTCCTTCTAACTCCTGTTCATGCTATTGACACACTGAGTGTGTGAATAGCCTCGCTCAAACAACAACTCAATGATATACTAGGTCTCAGCATTCTGATAAAAATATTTGTTCGAGAAAATTCCTGGTACAAATGTATCACGAGATTGTTGGTATATGTACACAAGAGGGTGCGTGTAAAGTCAGCAATTTCTATCGTGTCACTGATTGGACTATTCTAAGGTGTGGTGTGGTCATACATGTGATAAGCATGTCTAAAGTTCAACCTGTGGCGTGATCCTGTTCAAGCATATACATGTAACATAAGAAGTCAAAGTTTGTAGGCTGACGAACAGGTAAATGGCAAGCTTTGTGATATTAGGTGCATAAAGTGTTCCTCATTGGGTAACTGTTATTTTGTTACTGGAGAAGAAGTTTGCATATCATATGCTGAAAACGCCACATGAACTGAGCTGAGGATTATAATAAAGATTTGACAAAGACAACAAACTTGTGGTAAGGAATTGACTGAAATCTACTATTCACTAAGTAAATGTCCTCTGTTATTTTTGCATCCAAAATTATGCCGTCAAACTGCATTAGCATTGGGACAAAAATAAAATTTACTTTCCTAGGTGTGAATATGTTAGATAAGATATGGTTGTTTGGTCATAGACTTTTGACTGCATTAGTGACACCATTGTTAAATATCGTACTGTCGTTATGACCTTTCATAGCTGGGAAAATCATTCCGTGCAGTATAATTGTCTATTCATGATTCAGCACACTAGTACAATAACGCTAAGAGCCCAGAGTGTTGGCGGTTCGATTTAATTTCTGTATAGTTTTCTTGTAGTTAAGAACAAAGGAAGTACTAGTGATAAGGCTTTTTTGACATTCTACTTTATTTTCTGTGGTGCATGAAATCTATAAAACCTATAGATAGATATAGATATATATCTATTAGATACTCAGAGATTTGCTTTACCTTCAAGATACTGGCACATACATTAATTGCTGCCTTTGACGAAGTGGAAAGAGTTGAAGAAAGACTGAATGCAGCTGCAGGGTGTCCAGACCACTGCAGCAGCAGGACACAGTGGACTACTACTACTACTTTGAACTGTTCCATTAATTTCATCATGTACTTGGATTAAAGACTACAACATGTTTAGGTTTAATTTTTATAGATTTCATGCACCATAGAAAATAATTAAAAGTAAAATGTCAAAAAAGCCTTTATACATGTATCACTAGTTTTTCTTTTCACATGTTTCTGTCTGCTTGTTCATCTGATGATGCTCACATGACAAGCTCTGTTCATATAACTGTTCAGTTGTCATTCAGCTGGGAATACAGGCAGTGCTTACTAGTACTAGTATGCTTGACACTACTTTGTCGCATTGAATACTAGACGTTAAAACTACCTGAGTGTACATAAATTGAAACTGGGTACTAAAGTATTTTCAACCCTGGTCAATTGATATGATTTATATGCAAGGTGTTTTCTTGGATACATTCTACAAACGAGAATCTTATTTGACTAATCAATGATAAACATTTGTAATATATCACTCGAAAATGTTTTGCACAAATTGTCATGTAACATAAGGTGGCTAAGGTATGAGGTTGTGGAACTCGAGTTCCTCAGGTAGAAATGGTATCAAACATCGTGTAGCTGATATACACTGCAAAGTTTGCAACTTGTTTATTTAATTTAGCTACAGGATGTCTGATACCATTTTTACCTGAGGACCTCAAGTTCCACAACCTTATACCTTATACCTTAGCCAAATGATGCTACATGACATTGTGCAAGACATTTTTGAAACAATTACATTGTACTTCATGGAGGTTTGTGTCATATAGACTCTTGTTTCTTTCAGGAAAGATGGCTACAAGAGAATTCGAAGAATTGAACATTGATTGGCAAGGGGGCTCTTACAGCTTTCTGGCATCAAAATTATGGAGCCATCTGGGGGTGACTGAAATGAATCAATTTCAAACATGGCGGGAAAACTACCCAGTGACTGTGGCTGTCGTGGATTCTGGTATCATGAGGGACCATGAAGCTTTCAAACACCTGAACATTAAGAAGAAGACGAAGAAGAAGAAAAAGCATCTTCCAAAAGCTTCAGCAATTCGGGGGAAGAATTTCATCCAGAATCAAAATGTTCAGGATATTGGTATGTACACTGTACTTGTACTAAGGGTAAGAGGAAAGGTACCTGTATGGTGCACCCAGTACACACCCTTGCATGTGCCGCCCCCACAAATCCAACATACAATGGGAAGTCATACCAGGGTCTGCATGGTGGGTCCCGACAATGCTAATATCACTAAAGTCGGTATGGCCGACAATTCTTTAGGTTAAAATCAGGAAGGCCGGCAATGCTTTATGCTAAATTTATGAAGGCAAACAACACTTAATGCTAAATTCCAGAAGGCTGGCAATATTCCACAGAGGTGGTGGCAACAAATGCAGCAATACATTGTATATTGCTGACCTATGGCGCAAGAATTCTATTTAGGTACACACAACATAAGTCCGGGGGCACACTCCTATGGGAAAATTTTAAAATTTTGATCCTTTGCACCACTTTTTCTTGCACTTTAAGACTAAGCTGAATTTAATGGCATTTCTATTTTAAAAGATACCCAAGGGTTTAAGGTGTAAATTACCTTTGCCAGAAGGCTAAGGTTATGTTTTGGGCGTGTTTGTGTGTGTGTCTGTGTGTGTGTGTGTCTGTGTGTGTGTGTGTCTGTCAACAGCATAACTCGAGAAGCCTTGGATGAATCCTGATGATATTTGATAGGTGGGTATGGGTCAGGAAAACGAAGGTCAAGTTCGATAATGGGCCCCCTAGCGGCTTGCTAAGGTACTGCAGCGGAAACTCAATTTTTTATATCTCGTGTTCTGGACATGCTGTGGTCATGATTTTTGAGTGGTAGATAGCCCTCAAGGCAAAGAGTAAGTGCTGTGAGTTTGGGCCCCCTAGCGGCTTTTTTGGAACTGCAGCCGCCGGTTTCCTTTCAAACTTTGGACGAGAATAACTCTACAACGTGTTGACGGATCGTCATGATTTTTGGTATGTAGATAGAATGAGTGATGACTTACATAATGGTATACTAATTATGCAAATCAACAGCTAATTTGCATAATTCATGAGGAAAATTTATAAATCCACTGCATTCCATGATAGGACTTTCAAATTTGTCACATATGTAGCTGGGAAGGAGAGAAATCTCGATAGATATCAATTATGCAAATGATGACCTCACGGATCATCATGTTTTTTGGTATGTAGGTAGCGTAAGTCACTGAAGACCTACATAATGAGATACCAATTATGCAAATCAACAGCTAATTTGCATAATTAATGAGGATATTTTATAAATTCACTACATTCCATGATAGGACTTTAAAACTTGTCACATAATTATGTAGCTGAGAAAGAGAGAAATGTCAATACATATTTATCATGCAAATGATGATCTTATTTGTATAATTAATGAGAAAATATGAACGTGTTGACAGATCGTCATGATTTTTGGCATGTAGATAGCCTAAATGAAGACTTATATAATGTGATACTTATTATGTAAATTACCAGCTAATTTTCATAATTGATTAGGAAAAGTTCATAAATCCGCTGCATTACATTCTTAATACTTTCATCAAAGTTGTCACATATGTAACTGAGAAAGAGGGAAGAGAGTAAGAGGTGTATTTAAAGACTTTGAAAGAGAATAAGTCAAGAATGGATCAAAGGATCATCATCATTTTTGGTATGCTGATAGCTTAAGTAATGCTTGATACCATTTGATATCAATTAATTGTAACTTGGGATCTAATTTGCATAATCAATGCCGAAATTTTATAAACCAACTCCAAGCATATAAAGAAAATGAAATGAGTAAAGCATTTGTCTACAGACATCATTCTACATAACAAACCTGGTTTATTTGGCAAAGGTATGTGTTCGTGGAACTCTAGTTTACAATGTCAGGTGCTGAAAGTGCAAGACGTGACGCAAAGAAGGTCGAGGGAAATTTTGAAATCCTGACCTTCTGAAAAGCCATATCCTGACTTTGGATTGGCAAAATTTTGCTAGCCGCCCCCACAACATTCAATGTATCTTCACTATGTCAATGGCTGGAAGCAAAAGGCATCACAAGAGAGGTTCGGGGAAATTTAACCCTCTGAAATACCATTTCCTGTATTTTGAGGGTCAAAATCTGCTGGTAGACTATGCTACAACTTATTAAAATTGGGAGGCCAGACGATGAATTACGGGACATTTATAAGCTTATTATAATAACTACACATTACATGAATTTTTCAGGTTCAATTACGGTTTATGTGAAATGTACTGGCTACGCTTTGTGGTAAATTTTCCTATCCTCACTACGAATTACATAAAGTAAAATAGCTTCCATATGAATTACCGGAAATGGAAAAAGCCCACTTATGCTTTAACCCTCTCGGCACTGCATAAAATTTTTTATGTATTCCAGAACACTAGCTAAAATTTCAGACTTAGCAAGCGTCAATGGGTACTTTTTGTTCATAGTCTTTACAGCTCTTTTGTAATGAGTAGACTAGGAAAACTATATATTGCTGCAAAGCTCACAGTCTAAACTTTTTGATAAAAGTAAAACAAACATGATACAATCAATGTTATGGCAACAGTTGCCATGGAAACGGTGCAAAACAAAATATGCTAAACGAAAAAAAAAGTCTCTCTCAAAAGAAAATGTCTGATAAAGGGCTTAAATGTGTTTCATTTATCATGAAATTGCACAGAAATATTCCACCACATGTATACAATGATTGTATGCAGTCACCTTCATTACTCATGGTACCTAGTAAAGCACTCAACACATCATCACTGTCACTACTGGATGCTTTGAAAAAAAAACAAGAGCTTTTAAAAAAAGCTGGTCTTTCGCTTACTTATATTGTGTAGGTAAAACTTTTACCAGATGAGTTTCAGAACAGTTTCAATGGTATGAACTAGGGGTGGGTACTGGAACAGAAAATTCAGGTACAGGTACAAAGGATCAGGTGCAGGTCCGGACTTGATGGTCTGTGCAAACTTTTGAAGGGGCGATACTCAAAACAATTGTCCATTTCGCTACTAAGGAATTAGTGGAGTATCTGATTACCACTGGTGTTATAAAGTCCTATGTTCATGTGAACAACACTTGTTCTGTACGTTGACGTACAAAGTTTATTCAATTTGTTCTCGTAATTTATTGCACCAGTAAGCCCTTAAACGTATAGATGCCTGCTGATATAATGTGTTCATTTTCTAATTGGTGCAGCATCCAGTTTACTGATTTTTGTCAGGTCTGTGTCTGTTAATAAAATTGTACTTAATGAGTTTCAAAATGCAAATGCAGTTTCATTGTGGTATGTTGAAAGGAACGTTTCATTTCTTTTCGGAAAGCAAAATTATTGAGATTTTGATTCATTACGTCAGTGGTTATGGGCCACAAACTCACTCCATCGGGGTAGCTTGGAATCTTCTCATTTGAAATCAATTAGATAAAATATTAGTCAGTGTATTTTACATATATCAAAGAGGGATACACTTTTGTTGAAGTTTCTTCCACGAAGATCCCTTGAAATTTCGAGTAGTAAGCAATTTTCCACATGCAACCGCCACCCACCCCACGTCAGATCTCTGCACAATTCTGGATTTCATAGAGGTAATTCTCCACATCGTGACTTAGGCTCTGGGTCATTTCAACTTGAGAAGGATCAGAGGACTGATCGAAAGCGTCGGTATATAAGCGCTTTATTTTGTGCACGGATATATGGTCCTAAAATTGTAACATCGTAATAACACATCAAAATCGCGACACCCCTTCCCAACATGCGACACTCCCTTGGGACAAAATGGTGGCGCCCATGGACGCCAACGAAAACAATATACTAGTAGGTTTTGTTATCGCAGGCCTGTAATAAATTGCTATTTGTTCCAACATATGCAACTATACAAAAGTAGTTGTCTATACATGCGACGTTCCGGGCGAGCTCTCTCCGGTCACCGACCTTCCAAAATTTCCACATGGCTGGGGAGGACGCGAGACGCCGCCAGCGAGACCCCGACGGCTGTTTAATAACACCAAGGAGGTTAAAAAAGACCTCGTCAGAGAACTTGATGCTGTGCCTTTAGGAGATTCATAAATAGAATAACTGACAAATTCAGTCGGTAACGATTTTTGTATGCAAAAAAAAAAAATCAAGTTTTATTTGACTCTTTTGACAGTAGACCTCCACAAAACTCAGTAGATACATTGTATATAGCTTTCACATCTTTCCTGTATGTACAATGCTCACAGTTCCCTACTCAAGTCAATCTATACACTGTCACCAGTCTTCACCAAACACGATTAGAATGTGCTAAGATTCAGGATGGATGCTTTTTTTCCGTTCAATGAATGTTGATCAAAGGCAGATATTTCCTCATGATAGCCATCACTTGAGTTGTACAATGTAAAAGTGGAAAGGACATCATATTCTGACTGTATTTCTTCACTACCTGCTAGCAGAGAGACTGCACCAGTACACACTATGAACATGTACAGACTCCAGATGTTACAGAAGGTATGAATCCTTTATAAGAATAAGGCGTACTAAAATTACATACCGGTAATTATAGGTTTGTTACAATGGCCATTTCTACACCAAAATCTTACATCATGTCTGTCAACCCAGTTCACATGAGATGGAAACAATTGGAGATTTCTTTGATCCGACCTGGTCCTCCCCTCCCCCATCTAAGTTTGTGCTACTCAATATCACTAGTTCATGAAAGGACTTACTATACAATGGACTAGATATCCTTTACCATATGAGATGACCACAAGCTGACCAGTGTAAAAGCTACAGGTGGTAAGTTTTTTGAAAGCCCATGTTCCCAAGTTTCTGAAGGATGTATAGTATCCTGTGTGGTAACCATGTGCTACCGCCCGACAACCATCTGTTTGAGATCCTTGAGGCTGTGTTCTCTGGCGACCTGCAGGGCGTGGTCCAAGGCATGGATCTGCGCCAACAGCTTAGCTACCTGCTTAATGCTCTCTCTGTAAGGAAAGGGGATGCAAAAATGAGCGAGTTGTGGGGTAATCAAAATATGTTACAACTAGACACATGTTCGATGTAGACACAGGCTTTGTGGCACTGGAACTAACCTACTCACTGTAAAAACCGAAAACTCTCCTTGTTTTAAATATGAGGTTCAACAACCAAACCTCCAAACAACCAAACAATCAAACAAATAATGATTAGAACATGGCCATCTTTCCTCAGCCAATCAGGAGCGAGTATTTCTTGTGACTAAATCCACATAGTATGGTGTCCCTAGGGGTAGGGGTGTACTATGTAACGAATAAATTGACTAAGTTGGAGACGCCCACCATTCAACTGAATGGTGTCCCTAGAGGTAGGGGTGTACTAAGTAACGAATAAATTGACTAAGTTGGAGACGCCCACCTTTCTCATGCAAATAAAAGCAGTTAAAGAATTAACAAAAAGGGAAACAGCAAATCAACCTATGTTACTGAATATCTTTATTCATATCATAAACAAAGAGAATTCTAATGACCACTGTGAAAGAAAGTCAGAAAACGAACAAGACAATAATAAAGAGTTTCTTGTAACAAGAAAATGTACAAATAGCGTTGTGTCAAAGACATGAAAAATATAATCTCCTTGATTACATCAAGCTAGGGAACAGGTTCAAAGATAGTAAAGAAAAACTTTTTAAAAGTAGAAATGCTACATAAAAACATGCGAGTTAAATTGATCAAAACGAAGCAAACATGTGGCATACGATCGATACTTCCATAAACGAGAAACAAACTATGCTAAAAATGCTGGAAGATAATGCATGATGTGGTCTACCAGGAACGGGTCGAACTGGGAACAGGACAGCTCGTCAGAGCGGTTGCTCCAGCAGGGCGAATGAAATGGGGGAGGGGGCAGCGACATTGGCCGGTCTGTCTGGCAGGAGCTGGTCAGGATCAAAACTACAGAATAGTTCGGCAGAGATGCCACCATGCTGCAGCAAAACGTTTTACACC